>NW_017670260.1:1244245-1334237 GCF_001879085.1 Nicotiana attenuata | reverse complement strand
AGTATTTACCGTTTTTTTTTCTTTTAGTTTAAAAACTAAATTTTATCCAGGTTGGGTTTTCAATAATTAGTTCGTCACCAATTTTACAGTAGCTATTTAGATAATATATATCTTTTGTGATAAATTTGATCACTTAATGCCTCTAAGTAGTTCGTGTTAATCACTACTTAAGTACAACTTATATTTTGCCTTAACCAAGTCTTAATTACCTAAGTTTGGTTGGTCAACCGTAATTAACGGATCATATAGGGCGCTTTAATAACCTTCCCTATAGGATTAATTAGAACCCTTACCCATAATCTTAAGGTTAGATAGACCATATAAACAGAGTTAACTTTAAGCATTATTTAGCTAAAATTGGTGTCCTAATTCACCTTTAAAATAATTAGGTGGCGACTCTTTTTAATTAATTAAACCTCTAGAATTACCAATATGTTATACTCTAGTTTGACCCATGTTAAAATGGGGTATAAAATCTACGGCGGCCTGTACGGATCGACCCTCCGCCTCGGCAACAGGAACTTCGGACAGGGTCGTCGAGATAGCAACATTCCCTTGGCTAGAACTAACAGGTTCAACTTCGACTAACTCCTTCTCCTCGCCAGCAAGCGCCACAGCCGTGACGCCCTCCGAATCCGTCGGGGGAGAATCCAAGTTGATCACCGATGGAGGAGCCGCCACAAATGCCACTCGCCGTTTCTGCGAAGGCCTATCCTCCTCCTCATTCGAAAGCGAGCCCGTCTGAGAACGAACAAGCCCGGACAGCCTCTCATCTTGTGTCATAGCTCGCGTTGGGGACGCAGTCGCTGACGATTCAACCGACGCCGCCCTCGGTACTCGATGAGGCACAGGCGCAGCAGCTAGCCTAGCAAGTGCACCCGGCCGACGGAAAGCCAATTGTGGAGCTTTGGCACGACGTGGTCTCTCTAGGTACAATGAACAAATGAATCAATAGACACAGTCAGAACAAAACGAAATAGAAAAGAGAAAGGGCCGAAATTCCACCTGTCACGGGCCTGAGACCATGCCTCTCCCAGAAAGCCGCCCAGGTGCGAATGCCTGCAGTACGAGGAAGCACTGCCTCGACCCAGTCTCGGATCCCTTCCAAAGGAGGCGGCGGCAACTTTTTAGCTACAAAAAATGAAGGTAAATCAATAACCATAAGTACCAAGCATGAGGAAAGTCGAAATAGAGCGGATGCCCAGTCAGGAACGAAGTCTCACGTGCAAAGTTCCAAACTTCCGGGAATCCATTTGGGTCCGCCACCAGGTGTTCAGTCCGAATATAGAAAAAATTCTCAGAGGAATGACGAATGACCTCGTCGTCCAGCCCAACCATCAAGCCCTTCGATCCTCGTGGGCGTGCATGGATCATGGTGCCGCGGATTTTTTGGGGAGCGAAAAGACTGAGCACATGCCTCAAAGTGACCTCCCTACCCGCTAGCTCCGCATATTTGATGAACATGAGGAGCAATTTGTAGAGACAAGGAGAAAGTTGCGCCGGGCATAACTCGTAATAGCGGCAGAAGTCTACTATCAGCATCGGGAGCGGGAGTGTACACCCCACATGGAAGGGATAAGCATAGAACGAGCAATACCCTCGACGGTCAATCTGTACCCTGTCCTTGGTCTTCGCAAGAGCGATCTCGGCATAATGTGGGATACGCCATCGCTCCCGCATTTGAGTTATCCCCACTTCCCACATTAAAGAAGCAATGTCCCCCTGTTCCACGCCGCCCGGTGCACTGAAATCCATCACTTGATCTTTTGGTTGAGGTAGAATTTCATCGACCGAAGGAATTTCCGCACCTCCCACCAACTCTAACCTTTCATCTGCGGAGCGGGATTTTCGACCCCCTGAGAATTAGCCGAGCGATTGCCGCGAGAAGAATGCCTGCCATAATCGATTCACGAGCGACAGAAAGAAGAATTTTGACAAGGAAGACGGAGAAATCAATGATGATAATGATCGGAAGAATAGGGAAAATGCGATTTGACAGAAGAAAAGGCTTCTCGAGATTTCTCTTAGAAGAACAATGAACATGTAAAGAACAAAATGACACATCTTCTCTAGTTATAAATAACGAATTCTGCCTGCACGGGACCCAACGATCGCCATTAATACATAACCGTGCTCGAAGCGATTTGGTTTCATGAAAACGTGCGCCATTACGAACGACTGCGCGGGATGATGCTCCACTCGCCAACCAACAGTTCAATTCCGAAAATTCATTTTTAAGGACCCTCCCCGATCACGCCGCTCTATCCGTCCGCCGAAGTCGACTCGAGCACGACCTCGACGAACGGAGGGACTAACTGTATTGGCAGATATTCGGCCATTTTGCGACCAGGGGGTCAACTCCATCACGACCACTTTGTAGTAAATGGTCAATGCCGCTGACTCTTGACTTATGACAGCTGTCCTTAAAACAAACGAGGGGACGTCTCCACAACAAAAGAAGGGGCCCATTCGTGACGAGATGAAAAAGCCTGAGGCTATAAATACCAAGAGAGAGAACCTCCCAAGGGGGGCTTCTTCTTCGACACAACTCTGAATACTCCAAAAATAGAAAGATATACTCCATAAGTGGAGCAAGAAACAAGATCAATGTAAGATCCTGAACCTCTTCAAGGAGAGGCAGGTCAAGTCACCTTGATGAATAAAACCCCGTTTACATTGTTCCATAATCGATTATTTCTATGCCTCAAGTTGGTCTTCTAATTCAGTGATTAATTATGATTAGCTACGATTTACCCTTTGAATTATTTCGATTGATTTGCTTGGAAAGTATTCGATAATTTCCAGTCAAACAGTCACCAGACCCATCTAATTATTGTTAGCAAGTGTGTCAACTGAAGCTTCAAATGGCAAATAGATTCTCTTCTATAGATTAGTTGCCAATTCAAAAGCTAATTTTTGCATAACTAGAAGTTAAATTTGTGATGACCTGATAGGTCATCTTATGTTTTAGAAGCCAATTTTGTACTTTGAATCCTTAGATACCTCATTTTAGCCCTCCTCGATTTGCGTACGCAGCCCGGGTATTTTTCCGGAAACCTTTTATGTTAAAACTGATAAAAATAAGAATTTTTTCTTTGAAATCCATTTGAGTTGACTTCGGTCAATATTTTGAGCAAATGGACCCCGGATACGTATTTCGACGGTCCCGCTGGGTTCGTATCGTGATATGGGACTTGAGCTTATGCCCGGAATCGCATTCGGAAGTCCCTAGCTTGAGTTATCGCATTTTTATTGAAATTTGAAAGTTTAAAAGCTTAATGACTATGAAAGTTTGACCAATGTTTGATTTTATTGATATCGTGTGCGTATTTTTGTTCCGAAACCCGGTATAGGTCCAATACTATATTTATGACTTAAATTTGGTGAGAACCGGAGTTGGTTTGACGTGATTCGGACGTCCGGTTTCAAAAATAGAAGTTTCAAAGTTTTCTTGAAAATTTCATTTGATTTGGTGTTCAGATCGTAGTTCTAGGTGTTATTTTGGCGATTTGATCACGCGTGCAAGTTCGTATGATGTTTTTGGACTTGTGTGTAGGTTTGGTTTGGAGCCCCGAGGGCTTGGGTGAGTTTCAGATAGGCTATGGAGTGAATTGGACTTAGAAAACATAACTGGTGCATCAGGTCTGCAGATCTCGCATTAGCGAGGACTTGACCGCAAATGTGAAGTCAGGCTCGCATTCGCGAAGAGGGAGGGGGCTGGGTCATCTTCGCTGTTGCGAAGAGAAGCTCACAAATGCGATGGGGGCGGGGTTCGCATTTGCGGGGTAATTGTCGCATTTGCGAGTTGAGTCAGACCAAGGTAGACTCGCATTTGCGAGTCAAAAGTTCGCTTTTGCGAAGGGCCTTGGCTAGCATTTGCGAAGATAGAAGGCTCACATGTTCTTCGAATTTGCGAGGAATTGATCGCAATTGCGAACTTTGTGTCGCAATGGCGATAACTGCAGCTGGGTAAAAGAAGGGAAAAATGGGATTTTTGTTCATTCTTCAAATTTTCAAAACAAGAAAACCCTAGAGGCGATTTTCCCAAGCACCCTTCTTCCCCAAATCATTGGTAAGTGATCCTAACCTATTTTCTTACAATCTTTCATTACATTTCACAAGTTTTTAAGCTAAAATCTAGTGTTTTCATGGTGGAAATTTGAGGGTTTAGGTTTAGGGATTTTTGAAAATTAGGATTTAGATCTTAAATTGAGGTAGGATTCCAAAACAAAATACATAACCAGGCTCGGGGGTGAATGGATAATCGGGTTTTGATCCGAATTTCAGGTTTGGACCAAGCGAGCCTGCAGTTGACTTTTGTTGACTTTTTCAATAATGACCTATATTGAATCTTTTGCAATCGTGGGTGATTCCTAAGGCTTATTTTGAATCGTTTGGTTGGTAATTTGCTAGATATTGTTGGTTAGGAGGCTTGTTTGAAAGGCAACGATGTGGTTGAGCTTTGAGTGATCTTTGGAGCGAGGTAAGTGTTGTGTCTAACCTTGACTTGGGGGAATTAGGGACCCTTGGACTATGTGCTATGTGAATTTCATGTGAGCGGCGTATATGCGAGGTGACGAGTGCCTATACGCCGCCGAATTATCTCTTTTCCCTGATTTTCCGCTTTTCCTTAATTATTTCCCTCCCTGTCTTAATTGTTATATGCTCTAAATGCTTTCCATGCTTAACTGCTACCTATGAATCAATGTCTTCTCCTGTTAATGATGTTAGATCTTATCATAGTTCCATGATTCCCTGCTATTTGCCTAAATTGACTTACTTGCACCTTGTAACTGTCAATTTATGGATTGGTCTCGCTATGTAGTATTACTTATGTATATTCCTGTGTTGTACAATTAATAGTTTGAATTGTTAATTTGACTGTGCACATTGAGTATTTGGTACTGATATAGTGGGATTGGGTTGCACGCCACAACAGGTAAAATAAGGGTGGATTGATATGGTGAAATAAGGGTGTATTATGATACTGATATTGATATATAGTGGGATCGGATTGCGCGCTGCAACAATTATATATTATCTCTATTGTTGATGTTATTATGGTGAAATAAGGGAGAATTTTGTGTTGTACGGTACGATCGGGTTGCGTGCCGCAACAACCTATGTGTTTCCATTTCTCGAGCTATGTTGGTTTTCGGTATTCTCATTTGAAATGCTAAGGATTGGTAATTCTGGACGATACTGGTTTATTTCTTGAGGCTGTAGTATTATTTTCAGTTGACTGTTTTATCCTGTTTCATTTTTTCATTTTCTATCATTATTATATAGTGCGTACAGGTTGTAGTGTAGGTGACCTGCCTTAGCCTCTTCATTACTTCGTCGAGGTTAGGCTCGACACTTACGGATTACATTGGGTCGGTTGTACTCATACTACACTCTGCACTTCTTGTGTAGATTTTGGAGTCTGTCCCAGCAGCGGTTATCAGTGAGCTCGGATTGGACAGCGTACGGAGACTTGAGGTATAGCTGCTCAGTGTCCGCAACTCTTGGAGTCCCCTTCTCTTCTTTTATTTAGCTGTGTACCCTCTTTTCAGACATTTTTATGTTATTTCAAACCTTTGTATGCACTATTCTAGCAGCTCATGCACTTGTGACACCGGGTTCCGGGATGTATTAAATGTTTGGCTGTTTTAACTTCCGCATTATTACTTGGATTATTGTAGTAGTTCGGTTCTTTTCTCATTAACTAATATTAAACTGTTAAAAATGGATAATATGTTCTAATGTTGGCTTGCCTAGCAAGTGAAATGTTAGGTGCCATCACGATCCCGATGCTGGGAATTCCTGGTTGTGACAAGTTGGTATCAGAGCACTAGGTTACATAGGTCTCATGAGTCACGAGCAAACTTAGTAGAGTCTAGAGGATCGGTACGCAGACGTCTGTACTTATCTTCTACAGGCTATGGAGTTAGGAACAATTTCACTTCTATTCTTCTCTGTCGTTTGATTTTATTCTATCGTTGCTGATTGAACCCTTCTATTATGTTCTCTCGCAGATGGCGAGAACACGCACTGCATCTTCAGCTGGATAGTAGTCGGAGCCCCCAGCAGCAGCTCCTACGAGGGGCAGAGGTCGAGGCAGAGGTCGTGCCAGAGGCTGAGGCAGGGGCAGAGCTCAGCCCAGAGCTCGAGCAGCAGCGCCAGCGGTGGAGCCTCAAGTGGAGTTTGATGAGGAGGTTCCAGCCCAGACTATGCCTGTCGGACCAGCTCAGGTCCCGGAGGGGTTCATTGCCACCCTAGTGCTTTAGGATGCTTTGGTCCGTTTGGTGGGCCTTATGGAGAGTGTGGCCCAGGCCGGTACATTTTCTATGGCACCATCTGTCTCTCAGGCTGGGGGAGGAGCACAGACTCCCGCTACTTACACTCTGGAGCAGATGGCTCCAAAGTATCAGACTCCAACAGCCCCACCAGTTGGGATAGTTCAGCCAGTTGTTGCGGCACGGGCCGGTGATGGACATGCCATGTATTCTGAGGGCTTACTGAGATTGGAAAAGTTTACCAAGCTCTTCCCAGACCACTTCAGTGGATCACCTTCTGAGGACACACATGATTATCTTGACCGCTGCCATGAGGTGCTGCGAAACATGGGTATAGTTGAAACCAATGGGGTCGATTTTGTTGTGTTTCAGATGACGGGTTCCGCCAAGAGATGGTGGAAGGATTATGTATCTACGAGACCAGCGAGGTTGCCTGCTCTTACTTGAGACCAGTTCTCTCAGCTATTTCTTGAGAAGTTCCTTCCTGTCGCATTGAGAGAGAGTTACCATAGGCAGTTTGAGCTTCTCCAGCAGGGCAGTATGTCAGTCACGCAGTTTGAGACCCGGTTTGTGGATCTAGCCTGTCATGATATTCTTCTACTTCTACCGAGAGAGACAGAGGGTGAGGAGGTTTATTGAGGGACTCACTCACCTTATCAAACTTCAGATGGCCAAGGAGACTGGGGCCGAGATTTCTTTTCAGACGGCTGCTAATGTCGCCAGGCGGATCGAGGATGTTCTTTCACAGGAGAGAGGGCAGGGGTCTGGCAAGAGGCCTCATCATTCCGGTGGTTTTAGTGGTGCCTCATTTGGAGGCAGGGGTACTTTTGGTAGGGGCCATCCTCCTAGGCCGTATCAGTTAGCGCTTTAGGCATCCCACAGTGCTTCAGGGAGTCGTGGTCCTTATGTGCCTCATTTTGGGCAGCCAGCCTACAGTGCACCGCCAGGTCCTATCAGTGCACCTCTTATTCAGAGTTACTACCGTGGTCATCCAGCCCGTTCGGGTCAGTCTCAGTTTCAGCAGCCACAACACCAGGATGGATGTTTTGAGTGGGGTGGTTTTAGGCATATTAGGAGGACTTGTCCGAGATTATTGGGCGGCACGCCACAGCAGAGTTCTCGTGCCATGATTTCGGCACCGGTTGCACCACCGCCCACTCAGCCAGCTAGGCGGTCAGGCAACCAGAGATAGAGTTCAGGCCGTTAGAGGTGGAGGTCAGGCCGCTAGAGGTGGAGGCCAGTCAGCTGGAGGCCGTCCTAGGGATGTAGTTCAGAGTGGTGGGGCCCAGCCCCGATGTTATGCTTTCCCAGCCAGGCCTGAGGCTGAGTCATAAGACATTGTTATCACAGGTACTGTTTCAGTTTGCCATAGAGGTGCTTCAATTCAATTTGATTCGAGCTCTACTTATTCCTACGTATCATCCTATTTTGCTTCATATTTGGTTGTGCCTCATGATACTTTGAGTGCTCCTGTGTATGTTTCCACACCTGTGGGAGATTCTAATGTTGTCGATCGTGTCTATTGTTCGTGTGTGGTTACTATTGGGAGTCTTGAGACTAGCGTAGATCTTTTACTCCTCGATATGGTTAATTTTGGTTTCATTTTGGGTATGGATTGGCTGTCACCTTATCATGCTATAGTGGATTGTCATGCCAACACGATGACCTTAGCCTTGTCGGGGTTGCCTCGATTAGAGTGGAGAGGGACTCCTAGCCATTCTACCAGTAGAGTTATCTCTTATGTGAAGGCTCGACATATGGTCGGGAAGGGTTGTCTAGCTTATTTGGCTTATGTCTGTAATTCTAGTGCGGAGGTTCCTTGTATGGATTCAGTGCCAGTTGTTCATGAGTTTCCAGAGGCATTCCTGCAGACCTACAGAGGATGACACCCGACAAAGATATTGACTTTTGTATTGATTTGGCTCCGGGCACTCAGCCCATTTCTATTCTGCCATATCGCATGGCCCCACTAGAGTTGAAAGAATTGAAGGAGCAGTTGCAAGATTTGCTTGATAAGGGCTTCATTAGACCTAGTGTCTCGCCCTGGGGTGCGCCTATGTTGTTTGTGAAAAAGAAGGATGGATCGATGAGGATGTGCATAGATTATCGGCAGTTGAACAAAGTCACCATCAAGAACAAGTATCCATTGCCAAGGATTGATGGCTTATTTGATCAGCTTCAGGGTGCCACAGTGTTTTCGAAGATTGATTTGAGGTCTGGCTACCATTAGTTGAGGATTAGGGTATCCGATGTCCCTAAGACAGCTTTTCGGACTCAATATGGGCATTATGAGTTTCTAGTGATGTCATTTGGGCTGACAAATGCCCCAACAACATTTATGGATTTGAAGAACGGAGTGTTCAAGCCCTATTTGGATTCCTTTGTGATTGTGTTTATTGATGATATCTTGATCTACTCCCGCAGTCGAGAGGAGCATGAGCAGCATCTTCGTATCGTACTTCAGACTCTAAGAGAAAGCCAGTTATATGCTAAGTTTTCAAAATGCGAGTTTATGTTGGACTCTGTCGCTTTGTTGGGGCACGTTGTATCAGCAAAGGGCATTCAGGTGGATCCTAAGAAGATTGAGGAAGTTTAGAACTGGCCTAGACCCACTTCAGCTACGGAGATCCGGAGTTTCTTAGGTTTGGTGGGATATTATCGTCGGTTCGTGGAGGGGTTTTTATCTATAGCAGCCCCGTTGAACAGGTTGACCCAGAAGGGTTCCCGGTTCAGATGGTCAGACGAGTGTGAGGCGAGGTTTCAGAATCTCAAGACTGCTTTGACTACGGCACCGATGTTGGTGTTGCCCAAAGGTTCAGGATCTTACACGATCTATTGTGATGCATATCATATTGGACTTGGTGCGGTATTGATGCATGATGGCAAGGTGATTGCATATACATCGCAGCAGCTGAAGGTTAACGAGAATAATTACCCTGTTCATGACTTAGAGTTTGCAACCATTGTTCATGTGTTGAAGATTTGGAGGCACTATTTTTACGGCTTGTCGTGTGAGGTATTCACGGATCATAGGAGCTTGCAGTATTTGTTCAAACAAAAGGATCTCAATTTGAGGCAGAGGAGGTGGTTGGAGCTATTGAAAGACTATGATATCACCATCTTGTATCATCCCGAGAAGGCCAATGTGGTGGTCGATGCCTTGAGTAGAAAGTCAGTGAGTATGGGCAGCCTTTCATACATTCTAGTCGGTAAGAGGCCACTTGCATAGATGTTCAGGCTTTGGCCAATCAGTTCGTGAGGTTGGATGTTTCTGAGCCCAGTCGTGTTCTAGCTTGTACAGTCGCTCGGTCTTCCTTGTTTGAGTGCATCAGAGAGCGACAGTATGATGATCCTCATTCGCTTGTCCTTAGGGACACAGTGCGGCATGGTGATGCCAAGCAGGTTATCGTTGGAGATGATGAAGTTTTGAGGATGCAGGGTTGGGTTTGTGTGCCTAATATAGATGGACTTCGTGAGTTAATTCTTGAGGAGGCCCATAATTCCCGGTATTTTATTCATCCAGGTGCCGCCAAGATGTATCAAGACTTGCGGCAGCATTATTGGTGGAGGAGGATGAAGAAGGATATAGTTGCATATGTAGCTCGGTGTCTAAATTGTCTGCAAGTAAAGTATGAGTATCAGAGACCTGGTGGTTTGCTTCAGAAGTTAGACATTCCTGAGTGGAAGTGGGAGCGTATCACTATGGGTTTCGTTGTTGGACTCCCACGGACTTAGAGGAAGTTCGATGTAGTTTGGGTCATTGTGGATAGGCTGACCAAGTCAGCGCACTTCATTACTGTGGCAGTTACCTATTCTTCAGGGCAGTTGGCCGAGATTTACATCTGTGAGATCATCCCTCTTCACGATGAGCCCGTATCTATCATTTCTGACTGAGGTACGCAGTTCAGGAGGGCAATACAGCGTGAGTTGGGCATGTAGGTTGAGTTGAATAAAACATTTCATCCTCAAACGGACGGGCAGTCCGAGCGCACTATTAAGATATTGGAGGATGTGCTCTGCGCTTGTGTTATAGACTTCGGAGGTTCTTGGGATCAGTTCTTGCCACTTGCGGAGTTTGCCTACAACAACAGCTACCAGTCGAGCATTCAGATGGCTCCCTATGAGGCGTTATACGGTAGGCGGTGCCGATCGCCAGTTGGATGGTTTGAGCCGGGGAGGCTCGGTTGTTTGGTACAGGATGCCTTGGATAAGGTCAAGATTTTCCAAGATCGACTTCGCACAGCTCAGTACAAGCAGAAGAGTATTGCCAACCGTAGAGTTCGTGATGTTGCATTCATGGTCAGGGAGCGGGTGTTGCTCCAGGTTTCACCCATGAAGGGTGTTATGAGGTTTGGAAAGAAGGGCAAGTTGAGCCCTAGGTACATCAGACCTTTTCAGATTCTTCAGAGAGTGGGTGAGGTGGCTTACAAGCTCACATTGCCACCCAGTTTATCAGTAGTTCATCCGGTGTTCCATGTGTCCATGCTCCGTAAGTATCACGGCGATCCGTCCCACGTGTTAGATTTCAGCTCTGTTCAATTGGACAAGGATTTGACTTATGAGGAGGAGCCGGTGGCTATTCTAGCCCGGCAGGTTCGTCAGTTGAGGTCGAAGAGTTATCCTTCAGTTCGAGTGCAGTGGAGAGGTCAGCCCGTCGAGGCGGCTACTTGGGAGTCTGGGTCGGACATGCGGATTAGATATCCATACCTTTTTACCAACCCAAGTACTTTTCTATGTCCGTCCGTCTGCAACTCGGGTATTTTTCTGGAAAGTTTTTATGTTAAAAACTGATAAAAATAAGATTTTTTGCTTTGAAATTCATTTGAGTTGACTTCGGACAATATTTTGAAGAAACAGACCCGAATCTGTGTTTTGACGGTCCTGATGGGTCCGTATCATGATTTGGGACTTGGGCGTATGTCCGGAATCAAATTCGGAAGTTCCTAGCTAGAGTTATCGCATTTTTATTGAAATTTAAAAGTTTAAAAGCTTAATGACTTTGAAAGTTTGACCAATGTTTGACTTTATTGATATCGGGTTCGTATTTTGGTTTCGGAACCCGCTATAGTACAATACTATATTTATAACTTGTCTGTCAAATTTGGTGAGAAATGGAGTTGGTTTGACGTGATTCGGACGTCCTGTTGCAAAAATAGAAGTTTCAAAGTTTTCTTGAAAATTTCATTTGATTTGGTGTTCAAATCGTAGTTCTAGGTGTTATTTTAGCGATTTGTTCGTGCGAACATGTTCGTATGATATTTTTGGACTTGTGTGTACGTTTAGTTTAAAGCCCCGAGGGCTCGGGTGAGTTTCGGATAGGCTATGAAGTGAATTGGACTTAGAAAACATAGTTGGTGCATCAGGTCTACAGATCTCGCATTTGTGAGGACATGATCGCAAATGCGAGTCTCGCAAATGCGAAGTCACGCTCGCATTTGCAAAGAGGGATGGGATCGGGTCAACTTCGCTTTTGCGAAGAGAAGCTCGCAAATGCGATGGGGGCAGGGTTCGCATTTGCGACTTGAGTCAGACCAAGGCAGACTCGCATTTGCGAGTCAAAAGTTCGCTCTTGTGAAGGGCCTTGGCTCGCATTTGCGACATATGCGTCGCATTTGCGAAGATAGAAGGCTTAGAAGTTTTTTGCATATTCGAGGAATTGATCGCAATTGCGATAACAACAGTTGGGTAAAAGAAGGGAAAAACGGGATTTTTGTTTATTCTTCAAATTTTCAAAACAAGAAAATCCTAGAGGCGATTTTCCCAAGCTCCCTTCTTCCCCAAATTATTGGTAAGTGATCCTAACCTATTTTCTTTCAATCTTTCATTATATTTCACAAGTTTTTAACTTAAAAATCTAGTGTTTTCATGGTGGAAATTTGGGGTTTTGGGTATAATTAGGGATCTTTGTTAAATTGGGATTTAGACCTCAAATTGAGGTCGGATTCCGAAATAAATTACATAACCAGGCTCGGGGTGAATGGGTAATCAGGTTTTGATCCGAATTTTGGGTTTGGACCAAGCGGTCCCGGTAATTGACTTTTTTGACTTTTCAATAATGACCTAAATTGAATCTTTTGCAATCGTGGGTGATTCATATGGCTTAATTTGAATCATTTGATTGGTAATTTGCTAGATATTGTTGGTTAGAAGGCTTGTTTGAAAGGCAAAGGTGTGGTTGAGCTTTGAGTGGTTTTTGGAGCGAGGTAAGTGTTGTGTCTAACCTTGACTTGAGGGAATTAGGGATCCTCGGACTATGTGCTATGTGAATTTCATGTGAGCGGCGTATATGCGAGGTGACGAGTGCCTATACGTCGCCGAATTATCTGTTTTTCCTGATTTTTTGCTTTTCCTTAATTATTTCCCTCCCTGTCTTAATTGTTATATGCTCTAAACGCTTTTCATGCTTAACTGCTACCTTTTAATTAATATCTTCTCCTATTAATGATGTTAGATCTTCTCATACTTTCATGATTCCCTGCTATTTGCATAAATTGAATTACTTGCACCTTCTAACTGTCAATTTCTGGATTGGTCTCGCTGTGTAGTATTATTTATCTAGATTCCTGTGTTGTACAAGGTTTCCCTTTCTGGTTCAGTTTGATATTTATTGATCGTAAAGGTTTTCATGGTTTGAATTGTTAATTTGACTGTGCACATTGAGTATTTGGTACTGATATGGTGGAATCGGATTGCACGCCGCAACATGTGGAATAAGGGTGAATTAATATGGTGGAATAAGGGTGAACTTGTGTTGTACGGTGGGATCAGGTTGCACGCTGCAACATGTGGAATAAGGGTGGATTGATGTGGTGAAATAAGGATGAATTATGATACTGATATTGATATATGGTGGGATCGAGTTGTGCGCCGCAATATTTTATATATTATCTCTATTGTTGATGTTATTATAGTAAAATAAGGGAGGATTTTGTGTTGTACGGTGGGATCGGTTTGCGCGCTGCAACAACCTATGTGTTTCCTTTTCTTGAGTTGTGTTGGTTTTCGGTATTCTCGTTTGAAATGCTAAGAATTGGTAATTCTGGATGACACTGGTTTATTTCTTGAGGCTGTAGTATTATTTTCAGTTGACTGTTTTATCCTGTTTCGTATTTCCGTTTTCTGTCATTATTACATAGTGCATACAGGTTGTAGTGTAGGTGACCTGCCTTAGCCTCGTCACTAATTTGTCGAGGTTAGGCTCGACACTACAGAGTACATGAGGTCAGTTGTACTCATACTACACTCTGCACTTCTTGTGCAGATTTTGGAGTCGGTCCCAGCAGCGGTTATCAGTGAGCTCGGATTGGACAGTGTACGGAGACTTGAGGTACAGCTGCTCAGCGCCCGCAGCTCCTGGAGTCCCCTTCTCTTCTTTTATTTAGCTGTGTACCTTCTTTTCAGATAGCTTTATGTTATTTCAGACCCTTGTACGTACTATTCTAGCAGCTCGTGCACTTGTGACACCGGGTTCCGGGATGTATTAAACTTTTGGCTGTTTTAACTTCCGCATTATTACTTGGATTATTGTAGTAGTTCGGTTCTTTTTTCATTAACTAATATTAAACTGTTAAAAATGAATAATATGTTCTAACGTTGGGTTGCCTAGCAAGTGAAATATTAAGCGCCATCACGGTTCCAACGGTGAGAATTCCGGGTCGTGACAAAATTATAGATATATTCTGCTAAAACTAATATTAGGGGAAAAAGTGCAAATACATCGATTTTTTGCACTTCCATCTTCTTCTGTTTTTTCTTCAAATCAATTAATGCAACATATATATGTACAAAGTTTGTCACTTAATTATGGTTAACTGTTGTATATTTTCTCCTTAAGGAGTAATTCTTCCAATTTCAATTGAGTACTAGTTGCTTGACGAATTAAAACTATTTTAAAATATTTAACATTTTAGAAAATTAAAAAAAAAATTACTTTGTTTGATTGTTTGAAATTTACCCCCCGATGCCCTTATTACTGGTGTTAATAAAGTAAGATCTTTTAGCGAAATATAAAATTATTCAAATCCTCGTGTGATTATTATTATTAAAAATCTTTCTTAAATAATATGTAAGAACCTTAAATGAAAGAAGTAATTTTTGAAAATTTAATATAAAACACGAATAAATATTTATCGCAACAATTAACATCTCAAGCAAATTAGACGAACATCTTGCAGTCTGTGCCAACAGCAACAAATAAAGCCAACAGCTTGAACAGTTTTGACCCAAAAAAATTTATTAGTCCGACAACAAAACAGCCAAAAAAAAGGCTGTACTCCAATGTTATGTATTTGTCTTTCTCCTAAGTGTTTTTTCTTAAGATCATTCACTTGGATTAAAGTGAAATATTATCGGTAATTTCAAATGAGATATTAAAGTAATAATATCATAGTAACCCACAAATATTTAATCTTTACGGATTTATTTTTCTAAATGAAGATTATGACAAACACATATACTCTTGCCTACTTAATCAATTGAGTTTGTAATATTACTGATTGACTTCATCTTTCTCTTTAATGTGATACACCAGGTTTTAGTATGTCGCAAAAAAAATTAGTTATGTTTTTATATTTTAAAACTATTTAATCTTATCAGTTTTATTAATTATATCCTCTCTGTCATGGCTTATTGGGACACACTTGATAAAAAAACACATTCTTCAATTAGGGAGAAACATGAACGGGTAAAATTCCACTAGTAATTTAATTGTTGGTATTACATGCAAAATGTTATTATTTTGTATATATTTAATTGATTTGTCAACAAGCATTTTTTATTTTTCAAACTCTATGTCAATTCAAAATGTGCCATGATATTCGGCTAAAAAATTCATGTTTTTGCATGTAATTTGTCTTGCATTATACCTCGATCTTATTAATTTTGGTGTAAATATTTGTGACTCGAGCTTAACAATGATATTTATGTGTGTAGGAGTCAATTAGAAGTGATTTGGAAAGCTTGTATGCAAATTAAAGTAAAAACGGAAGAATTTGGAGGAAGTATGACTTTTGTGCCAGGTTCGCGCCAGGCACCAACCAAAACACCAACGCCTGGCACAAAGGGGGATGCCCAAGGGCGGATTTCAACCCTATACGCCCCTAATACGTACATAACGATAATTTTAGAAAAAAATTAAATTTTTTCTTGATTATATAAATAGACACTTATTTTGAATTAAAATAAAAAGATAAATTAATCACTTTGTGTGGACCGGAGGGAGTACTGTAAAAGTAGGGTGGCCGGATTGTTAGTAAGTGTGCCAAAACCAAATAAAAACATGGTACTAATTCCTATTTCCCATACACAGCTGTCCCTCACATTGACTTATCCTTAGATGGGTCCCACTAGGTATTAGCTTGCAGAGTTAAGAGGTTTGGTTTGTGTTTTCCCTTTAAAAAAAAAAAACATGTCTAATTAAACTAATCAATCGTAGGAAGAATTTTAAGTATGGATAAGCTTTATAGGGTGTTTGGCTAAGTTTATAAGCTGGCCAAATTGGATATAAATACTTTTTGGCTTATCTACGCGTTTGGTAAAATTAAAAGTGGTTATAAGTTAAGTGCTTATAAAGTCAAAAATAGAAAGAATTACAAGAAAAGACACATGACTTCACACCATAACAAAAAATGATCCGTATTTTTAAGTTTTACCCGACCTAGCCCACATTGTACATATTTTGAAAGCACTAGCAAATTCAAAATCTGTGTCTTTACAACCATTGCTTCTAAAAGCTATAGAGTTAAACCTGTGTTCTCACAACCATTGCTTTCACTCTCTCTTCTTCTTACATCATCTACATAGGGGCCGTGTATTTTCTGCTTCTCCTCTTGTGTCACCTGCTTGCAATATAAGAAAATTGAAGAGTAGAAGTCTACCATTGAAGACCATTCAAAGCTTTGCTTTCGAAAATGATTTTTTTTGAATTTGTTAGTTGTTTGGATTGGGTGTTGTTCCAATTGATTGAAAATGTCAAAAGGAGTTCAAAATTTAAATTTGAAGTGATTTGGAGTAGATTTGAGCAAGATTTGAGTTAAATTTCAGTAAAGACGCAAGGAAGAAGACGAAGTCAGTTTTTTGTATAATTATGTATAATCTTGTATAATAGTGTATATGAGTTTAGAAACACACCTTATACACTATTATACACTTCTATATACCTTTTATACAAGCGTCTGTAGACGAACTTCTTCCACGATTTTCAATTGCAATTCTTGTTCAAAACCAGTCCAAATCTCCATTAAATGACTTCAAATTTTATATACAACCTCCTTCTATTATTCTAACAAGCCTAAATAATACTCACTTCAAATTTCTCACAAAATCAAAGTCGGAATTTAAACCCACATATTTAAGCTTGTTAAAAATCTAATTTTCACCACCTAAATGAATTTAATTTGTTGAATTAATATTTGAATCACGATTACTGATTCGAAAATTAATTTAAAAGCATGAGGAATCTTTTTTAAAAATTAAATAGTAATTTTGAGAACCTATTGGTGTCGGATGTCGAATCTTAGCCTATTATTTTTGGGCTAGTTGATTGTAAATTAAAATATGGGCTATAAAATTAAAAAGTATGGAGCCCAGTTGTTCTAATGTGAATTTTTCCCCAAAAAATAAGCCAAAAGCCATAAGTTGGTCTCCCCCAACTTATCGAATTTCAGCTCATAAGCACTTTAAGTTTGACAAAAATATTTACTATTCTATCCATAAAATACTTCTTTTTAAAACAAAACTCTTCGTATACCTAGTTCTTCAGCTGCATATTATTAATTTCAGCACTTTTATCCAAACACGTAACTGCTTTTTTTTTTTAAATCGGTTTCAACACTTAAAAGTGCTTTTCAGCACTTAAAATTGCTTTTCAGCACCTAATGCTTATCAACTACTCTAAATCAGCTAAGTCAAACGGTAATCTTGTTAGTATAATTGTTATTACCATTCTCTTCTCAACACGTGTCCACCATCTCTTAGAATTCATTATTCTCGATATAAAGTACAAGTGCTTGCCGGCTTTAGGTGACCTTTAATTTCTTTGAGTATGAAAGAGATTAATTAACCAATTGAGATAATCTTGTTTAGTAATACATGCATTGTTATTTGTTAATATTCTGTAGTATGAATTTTTCATACTGTCTATTATACAAATGCTTAGATTAAAGTATTAATTGTATCGAAACTAAAATTAAAGACTAAGTACCAAGTATTACGAAACTTAGCTCAAAGTAATAATATAAAACAAGAAAATAGATAAGAATGTAGGGAGCAAGAGAGAAGAGATTCTTATTTCTTCCATGTATTCAAGAATATACAATGTGGTGCCAAACCCTTTATTTATAGGATTACATAGAGGCATACAAAAGAATTCCATAAACATGACATTAAACATTTGAGATCATGGAGGAAGATCATGGAGAGGTTATGGAGGTGTGAGAGTTACAACTATAATGGTGAGAAGTAGTGGGAGTTATCTACATAATGGAGAAGAGTAGTGGGAGTAACTTCTTTAGGAGTTATAGACATCCACTAATATTATAATATTTCATAACACTCCCCCTTGGATGTCTATAGATAATGTGCCTCGTTAAAATCTTACTAAGAAAAAATCATGTAGGAAAAAATCTTAGTGAAGGAAAAGAGTACACATATCTTGTAATACGCATTACTTGCTGTCTCATTAAAAATCTTGCTAGGAAAACCCAGTGGGATAAAACCTTAGCTAAGGGAAAAAGAGTACAGCGCGTATTTGCCTCCCCCTGATGGAAACATCACTTTTGTTTGTCGAAGATGACGAATTCCAAGCTTGTATAATAACTTCTCTACTATTGAGATCGGCAATGCCTTGTGAAGAAGTTTGTCAAATTATCACTTGAACAAATTTGTTGAACAACGATCATGTCTGAAATAGAACTTTGGTGATATATGTTTTATTTTGTCTCCTTCAATATATCCTTCTTTCAATTGAGATAAACAAATATCATCGCCTTCACTATTATTGAAATATTTTCTTCACGGAAAAGTCACACATCTGTTGTGTTGAGTCACTTGCTTTATCAGTTGCTAGTATATTGACATGACTTGGATAAGTATCAACAATTAACTGCCTTGTGAAATAATAATATGGCAGTACCCTCACATACATAATGAACTTCAGAAAATGCCTGCATTTGCATAACCAACAAAACCTTGACAATATCTGTTAGAATAAACAAATCTATATAATAGATTCCTTTTGCAATATAACACTAATCGTATTTCAATACACATAGGAGTAAAATTATATCTCGCTAGAATATTGTTATACTTATGGTTCTAGCAAGATACATTAGTGCACCAATTGCACTAGTCACAAAAATAAATCATGTACACCATGATTACTCTAATCCATATAAGGATCTGCTGAAACTTTACCAATTTAAATCCTTCGAGGATTTTCATTATACGCATATTAAGTTTTTCATGCATTGCCAAATTAAAACCTGAAATGATTCATCCACCATAGGAGAAAATATCTCCATATAACTAATGCCGGAATATTACGAAAAATCTTGTGCTACAAGTCGTCTTTATGTCTATCGACTTGAGTTTTCATTTCACTTTCAGGTGTTGGGACTATCCATCCAGCTTTACATTTTTCAGGTGAAGTCATTTTCTATTGCGTATTTTTCATTTGGCCAATAATTTATCTGTCCAAATTTCATGACAGATTTGAGCTCAAGATCCTCGTCAATATTAGTAATATTGAACGCTACATTATATCAACAATATCATCGATGATCATTTACATCGGTTCCGTCGTTACCCACTAAAGACATAACTTATTGAGATCTCTTTATCTCATTATTTTCAGGTACCTGAGCCTCTCCCATGAGATCTTATGAAGTGTTATGTGATGGTGCTCTTATAAAGCACCTGCCTCCTTATTATGACCATCTTGAACATTTGCTCCTCTCCTTCTTCATGGAGTTTTATCTTTGGAACCGATTAGTCTATTACGCTTCATGCGTTCCATAGACTATGTCCATCATGGACTTTATTCTATTTGGAGCATTAGTAGCTGAAATATGACATTTAGTTTTGGGTCAGCAAATACGCATGGCAATATTTTGTAAATGAATTATAACTTGAACTTCAAGTTCATATTTTCTTGTACGAGGAACTAAGTGTACACATTATAATTCATTTCATGTATTACTTTTTTCAGCTGCTCATTTTCTCCCTCTAATGTTGGGATCACCAACACATATCCCCAACATTCTTTGGGGACCAATCTTTGTGCATTGTGGTGGCACAATTAAGTCATATAGTACATCCACATTTCTAGATGAAAATATTTGGTTCCTGACCCTGAACCAATTGTGATGGGGAGAGTGTATCATAACTTGTTGGCAAGATGCGTACAAGTGCTGTTGTATATTAAATAATACACTTCATACAAAATTTCTATTTGGAGTTTTATTCTCATAACCAATGGTTTAGCTATAATTGGAGGCATATAATTTCTACTAAACCAACTTGGATTTAAACCATCATTATCATCACAATTTATATTCTGGAACTGTGCTCTAATAATTTGAGCAAGAAAGCCAAATTGCAAGTTGATAACAAACGTACATGTGACCATACAATAGATGTATCTATTAAAATAGTATAATAGTAAACGCTCCACATGGCAGGTGACTGGGCCCATATATATATCACCTTTTATATGTTCCAAAATAAAAGAATACAATCCAAACTCCAGCTGGTATAGTAATCAATTTATTATGAGAACAAGTCGTACATGTGTGATGACCCAAAAGGTCATCACTTATTTTGGAAATAAATTCTATGATCCGAGGCCTTAAAACTTCCTTTTTGTCTCACCTCGATTTGCGTGCGCAGTCCGGGCGTGTATCCGGAAAGCCATTATGTGAAAATCTGTGAAAAATAATAAATTTTGCTTTTAAAATAAATTTAAGTTGAGTTCGGTCAAAATTTTGGGTAAACAGACCCGGACGTGTGATTTGACGGTTCCGGAGGGTCCGTAGGAAAATATGGGACTTGGGCGTATGCCCGGAATCGAATTCCGAGGTCCCAAGCCCGAGAAATGAATTTTTGAAGAAAAATTGTTTAACTGAAATTCTTAGAGTTTTTGGAAATTTGAAAGTAATTGAATTCGATGGTATCGGGCCCGTATTTTGGTTCTGGAGCCCGGTACAAGTCTTATATGATATTTAAGTTGAGCCTGTAAAATTTTGTAAGAAACGGACTTGAAATGAAGTGAATCGGACCTTCGGTTGTTAAAATTTGAACTTTAGAGTTCATGAGATTTTTCTTTGATTTTGATGCTAAATTCATAGTTATGATGTTATTTGATGATTTGATCGCACGAGCAAGTCCGTATGATATTTTTGGACTTGTGTGGATCCTTGGTTTGGAACCCCGAGGGCTCGATTGAGTTTTGGATAGGCCACAGAGTGAATTTAGAATTAGAAAAAAATAACTGTTACAGGTTCAGAGAAGTTGCAGGTCTCTGAACCAGGCTTCCCGGTCCACAGTGACTTCTCGCGACCGCGATGGGATTTACGCGGTCCGCGGTGAGCAAGGCAAATTCTTCGCGGCTGCGCTCGATATTTCGCGGTTCGCGATGGAGCTCCGCGGCCGCAATCATTTTTATGCGGTCCGCAGTGAGGGTCTGAGAGGAGTATATAAACGGGACTTTTCAGTTATTTTTCCATTTTCAGAAACCTAAAACATAAGGGCGATTTTTCAAACACTCTTTCTTCCCCAAAACACAAGTAAGTGACTTTAAACTCATTTCTTTCACTTCTTAACTTCTTTTTACAAAATTTAATCCTAGAATCTAGGGTTTTCATGGTGGAATTTGGAATTTTGGGTAAAACCTAAGAATATTGAAATTTGGGGATTTAGACCTCAAATTGAGGTCGGATTCCAGAACCAATTATATATCCGGGCTCAGGGGTGAATGTGTAATCGGGTTTTGATCCGAATTTCGGGTTTGGACCAAGCGGGCCCAGTGGTCGATTTTTGACTTTTTGGGGAAAACATTTGAAAACCCATTTTCATGCATTAGAATTGATTCATTTAGCATTTATTAATAATATTAATTAAATTGTGGCTAGATACAAGAGAGTTGGTGATGGAAACAAGAGGTAAAGCGGTAGTTGAGGCTTGAATTGTGTTCGTGGCATCGAGGTAAGTGTTTGGTCTAACCTTAGCTTGAGGGATTAGGAGTTGTTTCTTATTTGCTATGTGTTAATTGTTGAGTACGACGTATAGGTATGGTGACGAGTATCTATACGTTGGTGTCAAGCATGCCCGTGAGTCTTATGCTATGATTAATATGACTCCGTTTTGTATTGTTCATGCCGTATGTGATATTTCTATTGTTGAACAAGGCTTGTGGAAGTAATTTTGGTAATTGAACAATGAAGAGCGTTGGCTCAAGTTGTGAAATGATTTGTGGAATTATTGTTGGCAATTGGACATTATAGAGCATTGGCTCAAGTTGTGAATTGAGTTGTGAAGTAAATGTGAAAAAAAGAAGAGGATTATGACATTGTCTTCCTTGACAGGATGTTGTTGCTTTTGATATTGTTTCCCTTGCCGGATTATGATTGTTGTACTATTGTTCCCTTGCCGGGATTTTATTGTGATTTTATTTATTTCCTTGCCCTTATTGCTTGTGATTGTTGTTTGGGTGAGGGAGAGTGTTAAAGCACGAAGGGTGATGCCGTGCATTGTATTGGCGAGAGAGTGTTAAAGCACGAAGGGTGATGTCGTGCATGATATTTGTGAGAGAGAGTTAATGCACGAAGGGTGATGCCGTGCCGCACGATGTACCATTCTGTGCCTTTATATGAGTGATGATGCACGAAGGATCATTCCGTGCCATGATTATGTGAGGTAAAAGCACGAAGGGTGATGCCGTGCCATTTATATCGATTTTATGGTGAGGACGAGAGTAAAAGCACGAAGGGTGATGCCGTGCACTTGTCTTTGATTTCCTGATTTTTACTGATAATTGAGTTATGGTGTTCTTTACATTTAACTGTTGGTTTCTGTTGTTACTTGTTGTTCCCCGTAGCATGTTTCCCCTTCCTATCTTTAATTGTAAAGTTTGCCTTTATTTTCCGCTGTACATGATTTAACTGCACAGGTTTATTTGGTAGTCTGGTCCTAGCCTCGTTACTACCTCGCCGAGGTTAGGCTAGGCACTTACCAGCACATGGTGCCGGTTGTGCTGATACTACACTCTACACTCTTTTGTGCAGATCCCGGTGCTGTAGCTTTCGGACCGCAGTGAGGTTGCTGCTTCCAGTTCATCAGTAGACCCGAGGTAGTCCTGCAGGCGTCCGCAGACCTTGGCGTCTCCTTCTATCTTCCATTTTGTTTCGTTCATGTATTCTAGAGACAGTGTTGTATTAATCTTTCAGGCCTTTATTTGTAGTATTCCTAGACAGTCTGTGAAATGTGGCACCAGTTCTGGGTAGTTTATGTTATGGATTGGTATTGGTATCATTATTAAAATATTACATTTCAGTCTTCCGCTGTTTATATGACGTTGGTTCCTAATTGTTAAAGGATTAAAATGGGAAAAAGTTAAATGATTCAAATGGTTGGCTTACCTAGCTTTCACTAGTAGGCACCATCACAACTCCCGAGGGTGGGAAATCTGGGTCGTGACAAGTTGGTATCAGAGCTCTAGGTTACTTAGGTCTCACAATTCACGGACAAGCTTAGTAGAGTCTGATGGATCGGTACGGAGACGTCTGTATTTATCCCCAGAGGCTACAGAGTTGGGAATAACTTCACATCTATTCTTTCCTGTCATGCGACTTGATTTCTCGATGCTAATTGAACTTCTACTCTGTTCTTTCGCAGATGGCGAGAACACGCGCTTCTTTATCCGCTGATCAGCAGCCCGAGCCCCAGTGGTAGCATCTACGAGGGGCAGAGGGCGAGTTTAAGGCCGTGCTAGGGGACGAGGCAGGGGCAGAGCTCAGCCCAGAGCAGCAGCACCAGCGGCGAAGCCTCAGGTTGAGTTTGACGAGGAGGTTCCGGCCCAGACAGTTCCAGCAGGACCAGCCCAGGTCCCAGAGGGGTTCATTGCTACCCCAGTCCTCCAGGATGCTCTGGTCCGCCTAGTGGGCCTTATAGAGAGTGTCACCCAGGCAGGCTTCCTTCTCGTAGCACCAGTCGTCTCTCAGGCTGGAGGAGGAGCCCAGACTCCTGCTACCCGCACTCCGGAGAAGATGGCTCCCCAGTTTCAGACTCCAGCAGCTCACCCAGTTGGAGCAGTTCAGCCGGGTGTGGTAGCTCAGATCGGTGATGGAGCAACTATGTCTGTTGATGCCTTATGGAGATTGGATAGGTTCACCAAGCTCTTCATTACCACTTTCAACAGTGCATCTTCTGAGGTTCCCCAGGATTATTTAGACAGCTGTCATGAGGTTCTCAGGAACATGGGGATAGTGGAGACTAATGAGGTCGACTTTGCTGCTTTTCGCTTATCTGGATCCGCCAAGACTTGGTGGAGAGATTATTGTTTGGCTAGACCAGTTGGGTCACCAGCTTTGACTTGGGATCAGTTTTCTTAGCTATTTCTGGTGAAGTTTCTTCCTATCACTCAGAGGGAGAACTATCGGAGGCAGTTTGAGCGTCTCTAGCAGGGTTCTATGACAGTTACTCAGTACGAGACTAGGTTTATTGATTTGGCTTGTCATGCTCTTCTTATACTTCCCACCGAGAGAGAGAGAGAGAGAGAGAGTGATGAGGTTCATTGAGGGACTCATTCGGCCCATTCGACTTTATATGGCCAAGGAGACGGGGAGCGAGATTTCCTTTCAGGATGCAGCCAATATGGCCAGGAGGGTTGAGATGGTTTTATCATAGGGGGGTGGTCAGGGGTCTGACAAGAGGCCTCGTCATTCAGGCAGATTCAGTGGTGCCTCGTCTAGAGGCAGGGATTCTTTTGGTACAGGCCATCCTCCTAGGCCTTTTCAGTCAGCACTTCAGGTTTCTCACGGTGCTTCAGGTGGTCGTGGTTCTCATATGCAATATTCTGATCAGCAGACCTACACTGCACCACCAGCTCCTATCAGTGCACCGTCGCTCCAGAGTTTTCGGGGTGGTCATTCAGGTCGTCAGGGTCAGCAGTCTCAACAGCTGAGGGCTTGTTATACTTGTGGCGATACGGGACATATTGCTAGTTTTTCCCTCGAGCATCGAGCAGCTCTCAACATCAGGGTTCCCGCACCATGGTTCAGGCACCGAGTCTTCCACAGCCCGCGCAGCCAGCTAGAGGTGGAGGTAGAGGTGCTATAGGTGGAGGTAGATGTATTAGAGGTGGAGGCCAGCCAGCAGCAGACCGCCCCAGAGATGTAGTTCAGAGTGGTGGGGCCCAGCCCCGATGTTATGCTCTTCCAGCCAGGCCTAAGGCTGAAGCTTCCGACGCAGTTATCACAGGTACTGTTCAGGTTTGTAGTAGAGATGCTTCAATTCTATTTGATCCTGGATCTACATACTCCTATGTGTCATCTTATTTTGCACCGTATCTGGTCATGCCTAGTGATTCCTTTAGTGCTCCTGTATATGTGTCTACACCGGTGGGTGATTCTATTATGGTGGATTGATAATACGTGAATTAGACTATAATTGGACCCTAAAGAACCACATTTTTGTATAGCTTTATGGTAAAAAGTGGTAACCAAATGCTCTGATTAGTGTTTTTCATGCTTGCAGGCTATATCCAATGAAAGAAGTCGATGGATCACGTTTGGGATCAATTACGGAGAAAAGGAGGCCAATCAAACAATGCCCACGAAATGCACCAAGCGAAGAGACAAAACCAGAGATGAACTTGGCCTGCCGCGGTCAGACCGTAACCGCGGTGGGACCGCGACAGTACGCGGAAAAGCCAGGGACTAAAGTGTCAAGTCGGGAAAACTTGGTGTAAAACCCTTATATGAAGTAGGAATTCGGCCACATTAGGGCAGATTTGTTTTGGAGATTACTTTTGCAAGAAACACAAGTGTGAGAGATCACCCAAAAACATCATAGTTCTTTATTTCTTCTTTTTCTTGCACTTTTCCATGATGAATATTTTCGTAGTTTATCTTTACGTTGTTATGAGTAGCTAAATACTTTAGTCTAAGGTTTTGATGGAACCTATTGAAGGATGAACTTCTTGATTATGTTAATATAGTTTGCCGGTTAATCTCTATTTGTTCAACTACGTGTTTATTGTAGTTAATCGACAGGATCCTCGATTAGCTGTGCCTATTTAGTATGCATAACTCGGAAGAGAGTGCATATTTAGGTAATTGTTGAACAACACCACTCCCCAAGTATAAGAGGGATATATAACTGCGGGTTTAAAGGCGGGATTAGGGATAACGAAGCCTTGGGTGTAATTTAAAGTGAGTTGTAATAACCAAAGTCAGCTAGCGTATCTCGGGAGAGTGCGTCTAGTAATTATCGCGATTACTCGGGAGAGATTTACGGTAAATAGAGTGCTCATGATTGATAGAGATGTTTTGGTGAATTTATATGAAACATAGCCGGAAGGGATTCCATCAATAGGGGAAATCACTACCTTAGAACCTTCTCATTATTGTTTACAACCCAAGCATATTTAGTTTACAGCTGTTTATTTACTTTCAGTCTTAGTTATTAGAAATACCATCAACAATTGTTTACAACGTTTGGGGAAGTTGATTATAAAGAATTTAGTGATTTCAACAAAGGTAATTGATAGGTTAATTCTCTGTGGGATTCGACTCCAAACCGGATTATATTTGCAACGACCGCATTATCTTCTTTATAAGGCATAGTTGGGCGTGATCAAATTTTGGCGCCGTTGCCGGGGAATTAACGGTGTTATCAATTACAGTTGAAAGAAGTACAAAAATTCTTAGTGTAGTCAGTTTTCTCTATACCCTATTTTTACATTGAAATTTTAACGTTTGCTGACTTGGTTGCAAAGGTGCATGCCTAGAAACTCATTGAGATCTGGTGAAGTATTAGAAGCATTATCAGATCCCGAGAAATTTTTTAGGGCTTTGAATCGGGCCAACCGACAAAACAAACAACAACCAACAACTGCACAATTCGAAACAATCTTGGGAGATAACCAGGAAAACCCAACAGTATCAATAGCGCCAGCGCCAGAGGCTGCTCTCTATGACTGGGCACAACCCACAGCTGAGAATCTATCCACAGCGATAGTAGTCCCGCAGATACAGGCTGAGTCATTCCAAATCACAAATAACATGCTGCACTTGTTGCAGAATAAGGGACTATTTTCGGGGTCACAAGTTGAAGATCCTCAACAGCACTTGAAGAATTTCTTGTCTATCTGCAAAACCCAAAGGCAACCCAATGTTACTCCGGAAGCAATCAAGTTGTTATTGTTTTCATTCTCAGTGACAGGAGCTGCCCAGACTTGGCTGAATTCACTCCCCATGAATTCTATAGCAACGTGGGATGAACTAGTCAAGCAATTTCACAACAAGTTCCATCCACCCAACAAGACTGCTCAACAAATTGATGAGATTTTGAGCTTTAAACAGAGACCGATGGAGACTTTGCATGAAACATGAGAGCGTTTTAAAGGGATGCTGGTCATTTGTCCACACCATGGTGTTCCAGATCTAATGTTGGGGCAGCGGTTCTACATGGTATTGTCAGATAGCATAAAGAACATTGTTGATGCTTCAGCTGGTAGGGCGTTCTTGAGCAAAACATGGAGAGAGGGCCAGAGTTTGCTTGACAAGATGGCACAGAATTCGGGGTGGATAACCAGAACTGCACCTATCACTCCAGTGGTGCACTCAGTGCCTTTAGATCCATCCAATTCTATGGCTAAAATTATGGCCACCTTATTGACACAGATGAGCATACTCACTAAAAAGGTGGAAGAGTCTGGACAGAAACAGCTGGTACATATTGTTGATACTACTAATGGGGGCTTATGCACATCTTGCATTAGTCAGCCAGTTGGTAACCAGTGGAACGCAGAACACGATCATCATCAATACCCTGAAGACATGAACTATGTGTCTAATTATGACGGCCAGAGACAGGGTGGTCAGAATTGGGGTCAACAAAATCAGCAGTACAGGCCAGCACAACCACAGTCCAACACTGGGAACATGGGAGGTATGAGACCCCCCAACAATATGGCACCTTACCCACGACCACAGGGATACAATAATCAGAATCAGCAGCAGGGGTATCACCCACTTTAGCAGCAGCATGGTGGAAGGCAGGAAGATGGGTTTGCTAGACTTGAAGCAATAATGCAGCAGGTTATTGGGTCTAATGCAAAAATTAATGAGAGAGTCGATGCACATGATGCAACAATCAAAAATATTGAGGTACAGGTGGGCCAAATTTCAATGTCTCTGAACAATCGTCCTCATGGGACACTACCTGCAGACACCCAAATAAATCCAAAAGATCAGGGACCGAAGCAGCTGATGGCGGTGAGTCTACATAATGGCAGAGATCTGGATGTAGAGCAAGAAAGGGCTCGAGAAGCTAGACAGTTTGAGACACTCATACCAGTGCCCATTGAGCTGGATGAATCAACGAAACTGATAGAGGTGACAGTCCAGCCTACTCAACAAGAAAATACCATTCAGAAAGAGACCAAGAAAGAAGCTGAAGCAGTCCAGGAGCCAGTAGTTGATGTAGCAGCTGATAAAGATCAGTCCCAATCGATTGGGAAGAAGATACCCCCTGCACCCTTCCCCCAGAGGCTGGCTAAGTACAAAAGGAGGAGCAATACAAGAAGTTCTTTGAAATGCTAAAGCAAATCCAGGTAAATATACCATTAATTGAAGCTTTGAAGGAGATGCCTGGGTATGCAAAAATGATGAAGGACTTGATGTCCCGGAAGTTTGATTTCCAAGACTTGGCCACAGTTACTCTTACTCATACCTGTAGTGCAGTGGTGACTAGACCAATTGCAGAAAAGCTGTCTGATCCAGGGAGCTTTACAATTCCATGCACTATTGGTAATTTTGCTTTTGCTAAGGCACTGTGTGATCTAGGGGCCAGCATCAATCTTATGCCCCTAGCAATTTATAAGAGGCTGGGCATTGGAAGAGCTAGACCCACCTCTATGTTGTTGCAGCTGGCTGACAGGACTGTGAAATGACCCTCTGGGATCCTAGACGATGTGCTGATTCAGGTAGGGAAATTTGTGTTCCCTACAGATTTTGTGATCCTAGACTGTAAGGTGGATGAAGAGATTCCCATAATTTTGGGAAGACCGTTCCTGGCCACGGGGAGAGCTCTAATTGATTGTGAGATTGGGGAGCTCAAGATGAGACTGAACGATGAAGAAATAATTCAATATGCAGAAATCTATAAGGCGACCAAGTGAATTCGCCAATTGCTCTGTTATTGATGCCGTGGATGTAATTGTAGAGACGGATGATGAAAGGGTGACTATTGAGGACCCCCTTGCTGCATGTCTAATGAATGTGGATGAGGTAAATGGAGAGGATCTGGGGGAATGGGTGTTGGCGTTAGAGGATAGAGGGTTCTGGGATAGAACCCTAGAGTTTGAGCCCTTGCACCTGGAAAATCGAGAAACTCCTCCAGACAAGCCATCCATCGAAGAACCACCAAAGCTGGAATCAAAGCCATTGCCCGTCCGTCTCAGGTATGAATTTCTTGGACCTAACTCCACATTACCTGTTATTATCTCATCTAGTTTTTTAGATGTGCAGGCTCAACAACTATTGCCGGTACTTAAGGAGTGCAAGACTGCCATTGGATGGACCATGGAAGACATAAAGGGGATCAGCCCCGCTTACTGTATGCACAAAATTCTACTGGAAGAGGGACACAAAGCTTCCAGGGAACACCAAAGAAGGCTGAACCCCAATATGAAGGAAGTGGTGAAGAAAGAAGTACTCAAGTGGTTAGATGCGGGAATCATTTTCCCAATCTCTGATAGCAGCTGGGTTAGCCCAGTTCAATGTGTTCCAAAAAAGGGTGGCATGACGATAGTTAAGAATGATAAGAATGAATTGATCTCTACAAGAACTGTCACGGGCCGGAGAATTTGCATGGACTATCAAAAGTTAAATCTAGCCACCCGGAAAGACCACTACCTACTTCCCTTCATTGATTAGATGTTAGACAGATTGGCAGGGAGGTCACATTTCTATTTTCTGGATGGGTACTCCGGGTACAATCAGATCTCCATTGCACCGGAGGACAGAGAGAAGACCTCTTTCACTTGCCCGTATGGCATTTATGCCTTTCGGAGGATGCCCTTTGGCCTATGCAACGCACCCGCCACATTCCAACGGTGCATGATGGCCATATTCACTGACATGGTAGAGGATATAATGGAGGTGTTCATGGATGACTTCTCAGTGGTGGGGAACTCATTTGATGAGTGCCTGATAAATCTGACTCGTGTGCTGAAACGGTGTATCGAGACTAACCTGGTTCTGAATTGTGAAAAGTGCCATTTTATGGTACAAGAGGGCATAGTCTTGGGACAACGGGTGTCAAGCAAAGGAATTGAGGTGGACCGTGCTAAGGTAGATGTGATAGCAAAGCTACCCCCTCCAACTTCGGTCAAAGCAATCAGAAGCTTCCTCGGGCATGCCGGTTTCTATCGGCGATTCATAAAAGGCTTCTCAAAGATCGCCAACCCTCTCTGTAAGTTGTTAGAAAAAGACCACCCTTTCTTGTTTTCTGATGATTGCAGGGTAGCATTTGAGGAGCTGAAAAAGAGCCTAGTCACAACACCTATCATAGTTGCCCCCCGACTGGGAGCAACCGTTCGAACTCATGTGTGACGCTAGTGACTACGTAGTGGGGGCAGTGCTGGGGCAGCAGAAAGACAAGCTGATGCATCCAATATACTATGCTAGTAGAACGCTGAGTGGAGCCCAGCTGAACTACACTATAACTGAGAAGGAGATGTTGGCCGTGGTGTTTGCTTTCGACAAGTTCCGATCATATCTGATTGGTTCCAAGGTAATTGTATATACTGACCACGCAGCTCTCAGGTACCTAATTGAGAAAAAGGAGTCTAAGCCGCGCCTGATTCGTTGGGTGCTGCTGTTGCAAGAATTCGACCTCGAATTCGTGACTGTAAGGCACAGAAAATCAAGTCGCTGATCATCTATCACGACTTGAAGGAGCTGAAAAATCAGTCGAGGTTGAAGAGATCCTGGAAACCTTTCCAGACGCGCAGCTGCTCGCTACTAATCTTGAGGAAGCGCCATGGTATGCAGACTTTGCTAACTACCTGGCTAGTGGTATAGTTCCTCATGACCTTTCATCTGTCCAAAGAAATTTTTTTTATCGTGATAGCCGCATGTATTATTGGGATGAGCCTTATCTGTTTAGAATATGTGTTGAAAATATGATCCGGAGGTGTGTCCCCGAGATAGAACAATCTTCTATTTTGCAGGCTTGTCACGCATCGGCATATGGAGGACATTTTGGAGGGGTCAGGACAGCTGCGAAAGTGCATGAGGCCGGATTCTTTTGGTCAACAGTGTTTAGAGACGCGCACCTATGGGTGAAGGGCTGCAATGAATGTCAGCGGACTGGGAAGTGTTTGATGTCTGGGGGATTGACTTCATGGGTCCCTTCGTCAGCTCTTTTGGCAATAAATACATACTTGTTGCTCTAGATTACGTGTCCAAGTGGGTAAAAGCTACTGCGTTGCCCACTAATGATGCAAGAGTGGTGGTAGGATTTTATAAAAAGAACATATTCACCCGATTCGGGACACCACGAGCGATTATCAGCAACGGAGGCACTCACTTCTGTAATAGAGCCTTCGAAAAGTTGCTTGCAAAGTATGACGTACGCCACAAGGTGGCTACTCCGTATCACCCGCAAACTGGTGGGCAGGTTGAAGTGTCCAACAAAGAGATAAAGAGTGTGTTAACCAAGACTGTGAACGCCACAAGAACTGATTGGGCGAGAAATCTAGATGATGCACTCTGGGCCTACAGGACCGCGTTTAAAACACCAATTGGTATGTCACCGTATAAGCTGGTGTTTGGAAAGGCCTGTCACCTGCCAGTGGAACTTGAACATAAAGCGTGGTGGGCATTGAAGAATTGAACTTAGATATTGAAGCTGCAGGCACAACTAGAATCACTGAGTTGCATGAGCTTGACGAGTTCAGACATCTTGCTTTTGAGAGCACAAGATTGTACAAGGAAAGAATGAAGAGGTTACACGACCAGAACATTGTTGAGCGATATTTCAAACCCGGGCATATAGTATTGCTCTATAACTCAAGATTGCGGCTGTTCCCTGGTAAGCTTAAGTCAAGATGGTCTGGACCGTTTCGAGTGGTTGAAGTATTCCCTTCAGGTGCTGTAGAGATCGCAGCTGAGAAAGACTCTCGTACATTTAGAGTCAATAGGCAGAGATTAAAACTATATGTGGGCATGAACGAACCAAAGGAAGGGTCTGCGATCCACCTGACTGAACCTCAGAGGTCGAGCGAGCCTTAAATGTGCTCACGTGCGTCGTGCCGCGAGGTTAAATCAGGCGCTGTGTGGGAGGCAACCCATGAATGTGTTGTACGTATAGTCTGTAATGTCATATAAAAAAAAGAGAGAGAGAGAGGTTGAGCGAATCTTGCGCTTGTATTGCGTCGTGCCACGACTTTAAATCAGGCGCTTCATGGGAGGCAACCCACGATAGTAGAATTTCTAACATGTTGTATATATGCAGGTTAGCGCGGAGGACTTTGCATCACGAGCCTGGGCATAACATGGGTAAGGTAGGCATTAAAAGAGGTAAAAATAGTGCCTAAGGGGCAAAACAATGATAAGAACCTTGAAATTGGCATCCAGGAACAGGTCCACCGCGGTCGCGGTGTAACCGCGGTGTGACCGCGGTCAGAGACCCCCTCTGAATTTGGTTTACCGCGGTCGCGGCGTAACCACGGTGGGACCGCGTCAGAGACCCTCTCTGAAGTTGGTCCACCGCGGTCGCGGCGTAACCGCGGTGTGACCGCGGTAGGTCCGTTCACTGGTGACAACGATTATTACCACAATTCTCCAGGGGTCGATTGGGACACTCTGGTTGAGTCCATATGCTCAGGGGGACGGCCAGTTTGGATACAGGAAAATATGACCCTGCATTCCAAGTCGTTCACATGGGAAGCTAAGTGCTGGTTCACCATGATTTGTAGCAGGTTACTGCCCACGGGCAACACAACAGATGTGAACAGCTTACGGGCTCTATTGGTTTGGTGCTTCGTGACCAGGAAGGACGTTGATGTTGCGAAAATCATTGGAGATGAAATGATCCTCCGGTCACCTCTGATGACGAAGGGGTTTTACTTCCCCTCACTTGTGACGAGGTTATGTCTGCTGGCTAATGTCCCCGCCAGTCCTACAGATGGAGCTTTGCCCACAAGAACAACATTCAGAGCTTTGAAGATCAAAGTGGGCAGAGATGCACCTACGCCCATTGAGCTGGACGATGATGATGATGACCCAGCACCCATGGCACCACCCAGGAGTTCTTATGATGCAGCTGGATCCTTACGGCAACCCCAAACTGGGGTGGAGCTCTCTAGATCATACTCCAGCCGACCCTTGTTTCCTTCTGTGGAGGAAGAGGTGGCAGAACTTCGCACCTCGGTAGATGGCCTGCATGTTCGTTTGGATGCCATGTCTAGACGGCAGAACGCCTATTAATTACTGACAGTACGTATCCGTACCCTCTTTTGCTATAGGGAGGGCCTGTAACGTGGATCCCAACACCGTCTCTGACTCCGACTGATGACCAGGGAAGTTCTCTTACCCTTCTGCACTTTAATTGTTTTATGACACGAGGACATTCCATACTCTATGTGTGTGGGGTGGGAGACTTGGGTTAGTGTATGTATGGTTAGTGTATATATATGTTGTTGCGTATGTAGCTTAGACGTCACCGACTTGGCCCAACGACGGACACTTGTCGACGGGTTTCTTGAGGGCTATGGTCGGATAAAAAAAAAACTAGAAAAGGTAGGAGACTCTTCCTGATGACGGACCACCTAGACAGTATTCTTGAGGGAAGTAGTCTAATAAAAAAAAAAGCCAAAAAGATTTTTTTTATTTTATTTTCTTTTTAGGTAGTGTAGTAATTCCCCCTTGATTTTTCTTTTGACCGCGATTCTTTTCCAAGGGTTTTTCTTGAACCGGGTTAGGTAGATTTTTCTTTAATAGATTTTAGGACCCTTAGGACTCTTTTGGGCTAAGATGGGTGAGGGCAACAATGCATCCCGTGGTGTACATACCTGCAAATACTTAAAACGAACTTGAGGGTGCGACGTCTAGGCTCACGTGTAGACTCTTAATCTTATGCCTTAATTTTGCACACCTTGTCTTACTTGAACGCTCACGTGAATGTGTTGACAAACTAAATCGGAATGAGTTACATGCCAAGTGTGTGTAAGGTAATACACGTATTCTATGCTTGCATGCGATACCTAGAACTTGCCCCGTGTGTGTGCAAAGCGAAATAGTAGTTGTTTGGTCTTAGAGATGATTTAGGCATTTCTTTGTGTAGCCTATATAATCATGAATCCACCTGTACATATTACCATAGTTAACCCCTTCGAGCTTATAATCCTTTTTCTTTGGCAACCACATTACAAGCCTTACCATTTGTTTGAATTAACCATCTATTTGAACCTTTTCACCTCTCATGAGCACTTGAATTGTTATGAACTTTGTAAAAGTTAAAGTGTGGGGTGGTCGGTTTGGCTTTCGAGTGGAACTAGTTGAATAAGGCGAAAGGTGCACTGTTTTGAAAAAGGAAGAGCCACTTGAATTGAAAAAAAAAAATATAAACAGAAAAACTCATAGATAAGTGGTGGCTCTTGATGCAAGTGTGCTTAAAGAAGAATGGGGTAGTTACATTGATGTGAAGGTGGAATTTTGGGGTGACATAAGGATGAGGTTTAATCGAGAAAATGTATGTATTAAAGTGCTTAGGGAGGTGTAGTCACTCTTAATTCTAAATGCCTCCTACCCGTCCCGTAGCCTACTTTACAACCAAATGAAGCCCTATTGATCTTAGACTGAACAATTCGATTAGTAGAGTATTACACTAAGGGCAAGCTTATGGTGTATCTGTGTGGCATATGAATGTTCTTTGCTGAGAGTGAGTGAATTCGTTTATTCTACAGTTCCTTGTTGTTTGATTTTCATCTGTGTGGAACTTCTCTCAAAAATGTGATGTGAGGGCATTTAATTCAAGAAGAAAAAGCAAGTCTTCACTTCTGTTAGAGTACATAAAGTAAGCATGAGTGTGGCATGGCATTAGAGTCTTCATCTGAGGTGTGGCTGTTGCACTGCTTAGGTTGTTCTTTCATAATAGCAGGTGTGACATAAAATGGGTAATGCATCTAACGAATAGGCCTAGAAGTGTGGTTCATCTTGCTCGAGGACGAGCAAAGATTTAAGTGTGGGGTGTTGATAATAGGTGAATTAGACTATAATTGGACCTAAAGAACCACATTTTTGTATAGCTTTATGGTAAAAAGTGATAACCAAATGCTCTGATTAGTGCTTTCATGCTTTGCAGGCTATATCCAATGAAAGAAGTCGATGGAGCACGTTTGGGATCAATTACGGAGAAAAGGAGGCAAATCAAGCAATGCCCACGAAATGCACCAAGCGAAGAGACAAAACCAGAGATGAACTTGGCCTGCCGCGGTCAGACCGTAACCGCGGTGGCACCGCGGCAGAACGCGGAAAAGCCAGGGACTAAAGTGTCAAGTCGGGAAAACTTGGTGTAAAACCCTTATAAGAAGTAGGAATTCGGCACATTAGGGCAGATTTGTTTTGGAGATTACTTTTGCAAGAAACACAAGTGTGAGAGATCACCCAAAAATATCATAGTTCTTTATTTCTTCTTTTTCTTGCACTTTTCCATGATGAATATTTTCGTAGTTTATCTTTACGTTGTTATGAGTAGCTAAATACTTTAGTCTAAGGTATTGATGGAACCTATTGAAGGATGAACTTCTTGATTATGTTAATATAGTTTGCCGGTTAATCTCTATTTGTTCAACTACGTATTTATTGTAGTTAATTGACAGGATCCTCAATTAGCCGTGCCTATTTAGTGTGCATAACTCGGAAGAGAGTGCATATTTAGGTAATTGTTGAACAACACCACTCCCAAAGTATAAGAGGGATCTATAACTGCGGGTTTAAAGGCGGGATTAGGGATAACGAAGCCTTGGGTGTAATTTAAAGTGAGCTGTAATAACCAAAGTCAGCTAGCGTATCTCGGGAGAGTGCGTCTAGTAAATTATCGCGATTACTCGGGAGAGATTTACAGTAAAAAGAGTGCTCATGATTGATAGAGATGTTTTGGTGAATTTATATGAAACATAGCCAGAAGGGATTCCATCAATAGGGGAAATCACTACCTTAGAACCTTCTCATTATTGTTTACAACCCAAGCATATTTAGTTTACAGCTGTTTATTTACTTTCAGTCTTAGTTATTAGAAATACCATAAACTATTGTTTACAACGTTTTGGGAAGTTGATTATAAATAATTTAGTGATTGGAACAAAGGTAATTGATAGGTTAATTCTTGGTGGGATTCGACTTCGAACTTGTAAACCGGATTATATTTGCAACGACCGCATTGTCCTCTTTATAAGGCATAGTTGGGCGTGATCATGGATCGTGTCCATCATTCATGTATAGTTGTGATTGGGGGTCTTGAGACTCGAGTACATTTGTTACTTTTGGATATGGTTGATTTTGATGTCATATTGGGGATGGATTGGTTATCACCTTACCACTCCATCTTGGATTGTCATGCCAAGACTGTGACCTTAGCCCTGCCGGGGTTGCCTCGTTTAGAGTGGAGAGGGACTCCTGGTCATTCTACCCATCGTGTTATCTCATATATGAAGGCTCGGCGTATGGTCGAGAAGGGGTGTTTGGCCTATTTGGCATATGTTCGTGATTCTAGTGCTGAGGTTCCTTCTATGGATTCTGTGCCTGTTGTTCGTGAGTTTCCTGAGGTTTTCCCTTCAGACCTGCCGGCTATGCCACCCGACAGGGACATTGACTTCTGCATTGATTTGGCTCCGGGCACTCAGCCCATTTCTATTTCGCCGTATCATATGGCCCCGCCTGAGTTGAAAGAATTGAAGGAGCAGTTGAAAGACTTGCTTGATAAGGGCTTTATTAGGCCTAGTGTCTCGCCTTGGGGTGCGCATGTTTATTAAGAAGAAGGACGGATCGATGAGGATGTGTATAGATTACCGGCAATTGAACAAGGTCACAATCAAGAATAAGTACCCATTGCCGAGGATTGATGATTTGCTTGACCAGCTTCAGGGTGCCCAAGTGTTTTCTACGATCGACTTGAGATCGGGCTACCATCGGTTGAGGATTAGGGCATCTGATGTCCCTAAGATAGATTTCTGCACTCGGTACAGGCATTATGAGTTCTTGGTGATGCCATTTGGGTTGACAAATGCCCCAGCAACTTTCATGGACTTGATGAACCGAGTGTTCAGGCCTTATTTGGATTCCTTCGTGATTGTCTTAATTGACGATATTTTGATCTATTCCTGCAGCCGGAAGGAGCACGAGCAGCATCTTCGAGTCGTTCTTCAGACTCTGAGGGATTGTTAGTTGTATGCTAAGTTTTCGAAGTGCGAATTCTGGTTAAGTTCAGTTGCATTCTTGGGTCACGTTGTTTCAGCAGAGGGTATTCAAGTGGATCTGAAGAAGATAGAGGCAGTCAAGAATTGGCCTTGACCCACATCAGCTACAGAGATCCGGAGTTTCTTGGGTTTGGCAGGCTATTACCGTCGGTTTGTGGAGGGGTTTTCATCTATTGCAGCCCCGATAACCAGGTTGACCCAGAAGGGTGCCCAGTTCAGGTGGTCGGACGAGTGTGAGGCGAGCATCCAGAAGCTTAAGACGGCCTTGACTACGGCGCCAGTGTTGGTTTTGCCCACAAGTTCAGGGCTATATACAGTTTATTATGACGCATCTCGTATTGGACTTGGTGCGGTGTTGATGCAGGATGGCAAGGTCATTGCTTATGCCTCGCGGCAGTTGAAGATTCATGAGAAGAATTATCCAGTTCATGATTTGGAGCTAGCAGCCATTGTTCACGCATTGAAGATTTGGAGGCACTATCTGTACGGCGTGTCATGTGAGGTGTTCACCGATCACAAGAGTCTACAGTATTTGTTCAAGCAGAAAGAGCTAAACTTGAGGCAGAGAAGGTGGTTGGAGCTCTTGAAAGACTATGATATCACCATCTTATATCACCCGGGGAAGGCCAATATGGTGGCCGATGCCTTGAGTAGAAAGTCAACCAGTATGGGCAGTCTTGCGTATATTCCGGTCGGTGAGAGGCCGCTTGCTTTGGATGTTCAGGCTTTGGCCAATCAGTTCGTGAGGTTGGATGTGTCTAAGCCCAGCCGTGTGTTAGCTTGTAAAGTCGCTCGTTCTTCATTATTTGAGCGCATCCGAGATCGGCAGTATGATGATCCTCATTTGTGTGTTCTCAGGGACACAGCGGCACGGAGGTGCCATGCAGGTTACAGTTGGAGATGATGGAGTTTTGAGGCTGCAGGGTCGAGTTTGTGTGCCTAATGTGGATGGACTTTGAGAGTTGATTTTAGAGGAGGCCCATAGTTCCCGGTACTCTATTCATCCGGGCGCCGCTAAGATCAATCAGGATTTGCGGCAGCATTATTGGTGGAGCAGGATGAAAAAGGATATTGTTGCGTATATGGCTCGGTGTTTGAATTGTCAGCTGGTAAAGTACGAGCATCAGAGACCTGGTGGTTTGTTTTAGAGGATTGAGCTTCCTGGGTGGAAGTGAGAGCGTATCACTATGGACTTTGTTGTTGGACTCCCACGGACTCAGAGGAAGTTCGATGCAGTGTGGGTTATTGTTGATAGGCTGACCAAGTCAGCGCATTTCATTCCTATGGCAGTCTCCTATTCTTCTGAGAGGTTAGCTGAGATCTATATCCGGGAGGTTGTTTGCCTTCATGGTGTGCCCGTGTCTATCATTTCGGACCGAGGTACGCAGTTTACCTCGCATTTCTGGAGGGCAGTTCAGTGTGAGTTGGGCACACGGGTTGAGTTGAGCACAATATTTCATCCTTAGACGGACGGGCAGTCCGAGCGTACTATTCATATTTTGCAGGACATGCTCCGGGCTTGTGTTATTGACTTTGGAGGCTCGTGGGATCAGTTTTTGCCTTTATCGAAGTTTTCCTACAACAACAGTTACCAGTCGAGCATTTAGATGGCTCCCTATGAGGCTTTATATGGTAGGCGGTATCGGTCGCTGGTTGGTTGGTTTCCGCCGGGAGAGGCTCGGTTGTTGGGTACGGATCTAGAATAGGATGCCTTGGACAAGGTCAGGATTATTCAGGATAGGCTTCGTACAGCTCAGTCCAGGCAAAAAAGTTATGCCGACCGTAAGGTTCGCGATGTGGCATTCATGGTCGGCGAGCGGGTGTTGCTTCGGGTGTCGCCTATGAAGGGCGTGATGGGATTTGGGAAGAGGGGCAAGCTTAGCCCTAGGTTCATTGGCCCGTTTGAGATTCTTGATTGAGTGGGAGAGGTGGCTTACAGACTTGGGTTGCCGCCGAGTTTATCAGTCGTGCACCCAGTGTTTTATGTGTCCATGCTTCGGAAGTATCGCGGCGATCAATCCCACGTGTTAGATTTCAGCACTGTCCAGTTGGAAAAGGACTTGTCCTACGAGGAGGAGCCGATAGCTATTCTAGACCGGCAGGTTCGTCAGTTAAGATCGAACAGTTTCCCTTCTGTTCGTGTTCAATGGAGAGGTCAGCCTGCTGAGGCATCGACCTGGGAGTCCGAGTCAGATATGCGGAGCCGATATCCCCATTTTTTCTCTGACTCAGGTACTTCCTTCTTATGTCCGTTCGAGGACGAACGGTTGTTTTAGAGGTGGAGGATGTGATGACCCAAAAGGTCATCACTTGTTTTGGAAATAAATTTTGTGATCCGAGGCCTTAAACATCTTTTTTATCTCACCTCAATTTGCGTGCGCAGTCCAGGCGTGTATCCAGAAAGCCGTTATGTGAAAATCTATGAAAAATGATGAATTTTGCTTTTAAAATAAATTTAAGTTGAGTTCGGTCAAAATTTTGGGTAAACAGACCCGGACACGTGATTTGACGGTCCCAAAGGATCCGTAGGAAAATATGGTGTTACAACCCATATTCACATACGTTAGTTCATGCCATAAGGTCGTCGACGTAAATCCATGAAGAGATTATCTTTAAGATGATAAGAGTTTAATCCTATTGGTCTTAAATGATACAAAGGTGTATAAGGGTGGTTAACAAGTATTAGAAGTTAAACGAATCAAGGTTGTTGTCAGCCGTATTTTTGGGTAAACCTAGGGGTGCTTAATACTCTCATGAGGTCATATTTTAAGGTATATGAATCATAAAATATCCGTATCATAGTCTTGAAGTCAAACGAGTTATGAAACAAAAGTCGACAAGAGTTGTTGCAACTTAGGTTCATAGTTTTACTTAAACTTTAGGTCAAATGTTATTAAGCTTTTCTCCCAATATACTTGGAATTACGGGGTGATCTACCTACCAAATTGACGATCTATGAGTCTAGTTTCCAACTCATTAAACCTTTTATCAATACGATATTGGAGTAGAGAGATATAGACATTTTTGCGAGACTGCACAAGCTGCTAGGTGACAAGTAGATGGGTCACCTACTTGGTTAAATGATAGCCCAAAAAGAGGCAATTTCGGGTCAGACAAAGAGCCCATTAAAAGGCTTATCTCCTGCAATATATCCCTTATTATATTTCACAAATAACCATACCTAAACCCCTGCAAACTTCCTCCCAAAAATTATCCACAAACCCTAATTGATTTTCCCTCTCTTTCAAGTTCAAATTGGGGGTAAACCCTAGAGTTTGAAGAACCAAGATAAGGGCTGAGTTACCCAACAAGTAAGGTGAGTTTACTTCTATCTTTCATACATTAATTCTGCTGTGAATTCATGGTGTAATTCGTTCTATACATGTAGAAACTCACGGGACGGTGATCGGAAGCCGTGAGTTCGAGTTATTCACTTGTAGCGGACTGTTTTGTGGATTGTTTTGTGTTGCTGTTGGGCTGCGTGTTTTACTACTGTTTTGTTGAGTTTTGGAGGAGGAAGGGTGTGGAGAAACACCATATAGATGTAGGGTTGTGGGCTGGTAGTTCTTCGTAACATTTCCAGGTCGTTTGACACGACTACGGTGGCCGTCGTAGTATGAAGTGATTCGGTTGTGCGTGGACTGTTTTGGGAGGCTCAATATGATTATTATTGATGTTGTTTAGGCTGTTTGGTGATTGTTTGGAATTGTGTGAAGTCATATATATAGGGGAGGTGCTGTCCGTTTCATCGTAAAATAGGTTGTGGTCGATACATAATAGTTATGATGCTTGAATGGTAACTACAGTATCGTTTCTCTTATTGTAGACTAAGGAATCGTGAAAATTGCATAGCTTGAGATTGGGGCAGTATATACAAGGTATGTGAGGCTATCCCTTTCCTTCCTTTGCACGACTCCGATTGTACATAATGTAATGAACGAGCTTCCAAAGATACTCTACTCTTAGAAGCTAGCAGTACTTACATTGTTTCCCCTGTTATGGAACGATTGATGTTGATGTTGCTTCTCTTATTCATATGTTATTAATGTTATTGGTACTTCCTGATTCTTATAAGGTTCATGGTGAAGAGTTAGTCCTACTAATGTGTACACACGATACCGACCTTACGTCACTCCGAAAGGTTTAGAAGGTGAGTCCATGAGTCGAGCATGCATTATATATATGTATCTATTTTACACTACCGAGCCGCGCTATACACGGCCGGGTATGGAACCTATTGTGCAACCACTGACCAGTTGGGTTTTACCGAGCTCCACGTGGCCGGGTACGATTCTACCGAGCCTTATGATGGCCGGGTACGTTTTTACCGAGCCTATTACGGCCGGGTACGATATGATGATGATGATGCCCATAGAGGCGTATGTTTTAAAAGTTTATGTATATATACATATGTATCACGCATTTTATGTCAGTAGCCCTCAGAGGTATCCAGATGTTACAGGTTGTTTGTTCTCTATCCCTGCTTACATTACTGTTCGTACTTATGGTTCCATGCGTTACATACTCAGTACTTTATTCGTACCGATGTCCTTTTATTTGTGGACGTTGCATGTCGTGCTGCAGGTCCTGATAGACAGGCAGACGCAACTCCCCCACCATAGTAGGCTATCCAGTTCAGCGGTGATTGGCGAGATCCCTTCTCCGGACTTGCTGTGGTCTTGGTATGCATTTTTGTTATAGACATTATGGGTATGTCGGGGCCCTATTCCGGCTATGTTGCAACACTTATGTTCCTTAGAGGCTCATAGACAGGTGTCGACTCATGTATAGTTTGGTAGGCCTTGTCGGCTGGTTTTTGTTGTATAGTCTCTCATGGTAGCGTGGTAGCTCGTACCTTATATATAGTTTCTTGATTGTCTAGTCATCCCATGTTTGTATGTTCATGCCATCATATTTTATTGTTGGTTGTCCACGACCCATGTCTACCATTTATATTGATCTCGTCAGCCCTAAAAGATAATAAAGAAGGTCAGATAAAATGTATGTTGGTGCTCGGTAAGTATGGCCGGGTCATGGCCCTCCAGTTTGGGTCGTGAAAAACTTGGTATCAGAGCCATGTTTGTCCTAGGGATTGTCTATGAGCCGTTGCTAGTAGAGTCTTGATTATGGATGTGTAGCGTGCCACATTTATAATCAGGAGGCTACATGACATCTAGGGTTGTTACCTTCTTCCTGAATCTAGATCGTGCGTAGAGTTGAGTCGTAAGTGTTCATATTTAACATTCACCTTGTTTTCTTTCAGCGATGCCTTCGACTAGGAAGCAAACAATTAGTAGACGGCTTGATACAGCTGCGGGAGAGGGTACCAGTCAGGTGCCCCAAGCCAGAGCGGGCCAAAGTGAGGCTCAGAGTGAGATGCCGTCTCATACCTCATCTACTCTGTCTCCTCTAGAGGATATTAGGAGGAACCCAGCACCTCCAATTCCTCCGTCTGGCACTACAGACCAGGATATGCAGAGTGTTTTGCAGTTATTGACTAGCTTGGTAGCTGCTCAGGCTCAGAGGCAGAATACAGGTGCTGCTGATAAACCAGTTAGTACGGGAGTTCGTGATTTTATTAATTTAGACCCTCCTGTGTTTACCGGATCAGATCCGAAGGAGGACCCGCAGACTTTTATTGATCAGGTTCATCGTACACTACGGGTTATGCATACTAGTGATACAGAGGCAGTAGAGCTGGCTTCTTATCGGCTACGGGATTTAGCGGTTCTCTGGTATGATAGTTGGGAGAGATCCAGGGGTCCGAACGCTCCTCCAGCTGTGTGGAAGGAATTTTCTGAGGCCTTTCTTCGTCACTACTTGCCAGTTGAGATACGACGAGCTAGAGCTGATAAGTTCTTGAACCTTAGACAAGGTAATATGAGTGTGCGAGAGTATAGTATGCAGTTTGATTCTTTAGCAAGGTATGCTCCCCATATGGTAGCAGAGATGAGTGATAGGGTGCATCTGTTCGTGAACGGGTTGGGACCACATCTGATAAATGAGTGCACGACAGCGTCCTTGGTGGAGGGCATGGATATTTCCCGTATTCAGGCTTATGCCCAGACCCTAGAGGATCGTAAGCGCCAGCAAAGGGCAGATAGGGAGCAGGATAGGGGCCAGCATAAGCGGGCGAGATTTGCAGGGTATTCTGATGACTTCAGAGGCAATGTCAGGCCCCAGTCTTCGAGGAGTTCGGCGCCATCTGTAGCTAGTGCTCCTCCACAATTCCAGAGGCCTCGATATGATCGATTTACCTATTCAGGTCCAGGTCAGAGTTCGCGGGCATCAGGCTCGCAATATCACAGAGATACTAATCAGACGAGACCCCTAACACCACGTTGTGATCAGTGCGGTAAGGCCCACTTTGGACTGTGCCGTCGAGGTTCTGATGCGTGCTATTCTTGCGGACAACCTGGCCATATGATACGGGATTGTCCTAACAGAGGAGTTGGTGGTATGGCTCAGCCGACTGGATCTGTGTCTGGTTCTTCCTCATCAATTCGACCTCCAGCACGGGGTTTTCAGCAGTCGACAGGTCGAGGTAGAGGTAGAGGTGCAGTGCAGAGTTCGAGTGGTGCTCAATATCAAACCTATTCTCTAGTAGGTCGACAGGATCTCGAGTCATCTCCAGATGTTGTTACAGGTATATTGTCTGTGTTTTCTTATGATATATATGCGTTGATTGATCCGGGATACACGTTATCATATGTTACACCCTTTGTGGCTAATAAGTTTGGCATTGAACCTGAATTGATAAGTAAACCCCTTGCGGTATCTACTCCGATAGGAGATTCTGTGATTGCTAAAAGGGTATATAGAGGTTGCACTGTGATGATTTGTAGTCGTCAAACCTCGGCAAATTTATTTGAGTTAGAAATGGTTGATTTTGATGTGATAATGGGAATGGATTGGTTGGCCTCATGCTATGCAAATGTTGACTGTCGTACGAAGATGGTTAGGTTTCAGTTTCCTGGTGAACCCGTCATTGAATGGAAGGGGAACATTGCTACGCCGAAAGGTAGGTTTATTTCCTATCTTAAGGCAAGGAAGATGATCTCAAAAGGTTACATTTATCATCTCGTTCGCGTTAGGGATGCGGAGGCGAAGCCGCCTACTCTACAATCAATCCCCGTGGTCAATGAATTTCCAGATGTTTTCCAAGATGAACTCCCAGGCCATCCTCCTGAAAGGGAGATTGAGTTTAGCATTGATGTGTTTCCTGACACTCAACCGATCTCTATCCCTCCATACAGAATGGCCCCGGCAGAGTTGCGAGAGTTGAAGGCGCAGTTGAAGGACTTGCTGGATAAGGGCTTCACTAGGCCTAGCACTTCACCTTGGGGTGTGCCAGTCCTGTTCGTGCGGAAGAAAGACGGATCGTTACGGATGTGTATCGACTATCGACAGTTGAATAAGTTTACTATAAAGAACAAGTATCCACTTCCAAGGATTGACGACTTGTTTGACCAACTCCAGGGTACTAAGTATTTCTCCAAGATTGACTTACGTTCAGGGTATCATCAGGTGAGGGTTAAGGAGAAGGATATTCCAAAGACGGCCTTCCGGACAAGATATGGGCACTTTGAGTTCTTGGTGATGTCGTTCGGGATAACAAATGCCCCAGTAGCTTTTATGGATCTCATGAATACTGTATTCAGGCCCTATCTTGATGTGTTCGTGATCGTATTCATTGATGACATTTTGGTGTATTCTCCTTCGGAGGCGGAACATGCGGGCCACTTGCGAATAGTATTATAGATGCTTCAGGATCGTAAGTTATATGCTAAACTCTCCAAATGTGAATTCTAGCTGAACTCAGTAGCATTCCTTGGCCATGTGATATCTGAAGAGGGTATTAGTGTCGACACTCAGAAGATCGATGCAGTAAAGAATTGGCCGAGACCTACAACACCATCAGAAGTCCGCAGCTTCCTGGGGTTAGCAGGATATTATAGGCGATTTGTAGAAGGGTTTTCCTCTATATCAGCACCATTGACTAAGTTAACACAGAAAGCTACTAAATTCAGTGGTCTGATGCTTGTGAACGAAGTTTTCAGGAGTTGAAGAATCGATTGACATCCGCACCAGTGCTCACTCTTCCTGAAGGACCAGAAGATTATGTGGTATATTGTGATGCCTCAGGTATAGGTTTGGGGTACGTATTGATGCAACGTGGGAAGGTGATTGCTTATGCATCAAGACAATTGAAGAAGCATGAAAATAATTATCCAACCCATGATTTGGAATTGGCTTCAATAATATATGCTTTGAAGATATGGCAGCACTACTTATATGGCGTCCATGTTGATATCTACACAGATCATAAGAGTTTACAATACATCTTCAAGCAGAAAGAGTTGAATTTGGGGAAGCGTAGGTGGCTTGAACTACTGAAAGACTACGACGTCGAGATATTGTATCATCCCGGTAAAGCCAGTGTTGTGGCAGACGCTCTCAGCCGTAAGTCAATGGGAAGCTTAGTACATATTGAGGCAGGTAGATGGGGGTTTACTAAAGAGCTTCATCAGCTAGCCAATATGAGAATCAGATTGTTAGACTCTGATGACGGAGGTGTTACTATACATAATACATCAGAATCATGTTTGGTAGCCGAGGTAAAAGCACGGCAATATGAAGATCCTATCTTAGTTCAGCAGTGTAAAATTACGGCTTTTGAGATCGAAGGAGATGGGGCACTGAGATACCAGGGCCGATTATGTGTGCCTAATGTGGCAGGGTTGCGAGAGAAGATTATTAATGAGATTCATCAATCCCGATATTCCATCCATCACGGCTCGACAAAGATGTATCATGACATTAATGAGCAGTATTGGTGGGATAACATGAAAAAGTCTATTGCAGAATTTGTAGCCCAGTGTCCTAATTGTCAACAAGTAAAGATCGAACATCAGAAACCCGGTGGATTGCTTCAGAATATAGAGATTCCGACCTGGAAACGGGAGGAGATGTAGATCACCAGTTGGATGGTTCGAAGTCAGTGAAACAGAATTATATGGGCCAGATTTGATTCACCAAGCCATTGAGAAGGTGAAAGTGATACAGGATCGATTGAGGACGGCACAAAGCAGGCAAAAGTCTTATTATGATGTCCGACGTCGTGATATGGAGTTTGAGGTTGGCGATTGGGTTTTCCTGAGGATATCGCCGATGAAGGGTGTTATGCGTTTTGGGAAGAAGGGTAAGCTGAGTCCACGGTATATCGGTCCGTACAAAATTCTTCAACGAATTGGACAGGTTGCTTATGAGTTAGAATTGCCATCCGAATTGGAATTTGTCCATCCGGTGTTCCATGTATCTATGTTGAGGAAATGTATTAGAGACCCTTCTCGAGTTGTCCCTATCAAAGATGTACAAGTTACAGAGGATCTATCACATGATGAAGTGCCAGTGGCTATATTAGATCGACAAGTCCGTAAGCTGAGAACAAAAGATGTAGCTTCTGTAAAAGTATTGTGGAGGAACAAGAATATGGAAGAAATGACATGGGAAGCAGAAGAGGAGATGAGGTCTAAATACCCTTACCTATTCCAGAATGAAGATAACAAGGATGCTGGTGGAACGCAGGATACATTGGAAGGTGAAACGGCTCTATGAGGTAAGCAATAACTTGAAAATACTCTTCCTTAATACAAAATGGTGATATGCAGATAATGTACATGTCCATAATGCTTTGTGTAGCCTTGTTAGGCCATATGTTGGGCTTAACTGCTTGCAAGTTTTGCTAGTAACCATTTTATAGGGGAAAATTGACCGGGAATTTCTGTTGGAATCCATGATGATTTGGACTCCCCATAAACCCTTACATTCGAGGACGAATGTTCCTAAGGGGGGGGGGGGAGGGTGTTACAACCCATATTCACATACGTTAGTTCATGCCATAAGGTCGTCGACGTAAACCCATGAAGAGATTATCTTTAAGATGATAAGAGGTTAATCCTATTGGTCTTAAATGATACAAAGGTGTATAAGGGTGGTTAACAAGTATTAGAAGTTAAACGAATCAAGGATGTTGTCAGCCGTATTTTTGGGTAACCTAGGGGTGCTTAATACTCTCAAGAGGTTATATTTTAAGGCATATGAATCATAAAATATCCGTATCATAGTCTTGAAGTCAAACGAGTTATGAAACAAAAGTCGACAAGAGTTGTTGCAACTTAGGTACATAGTTTTACTTAAACTTTAGGTCAAATGTTATTAAGCTTTTCTCCCAATATACTTGGAATTACGGGGTGATCTACCCACCAAATTGAAGATCTATGAGTCTAGTTTCCAACGCTTAAACCTTTTATCAATACGATATTAGAGTAGAGAGATATAGACATTTTTGCGAGACTGCACAAGCTGCTAGGTGACAAGTAGGTGGGTCACCTACTTGGTTAAATGATAGCCCAAAAAGAGGCAATTTCGGGTCAGACAAAGAGCCCATTAAAAGGCTTATCTCCTGCAATATATCCGTCATTATATTTCACAAATAACCATACCTAAACCCCTGCAAACTTCCTCCCAAAAATTATCCACAAACCCTAATTGATTTTCCCTCTCTTTCAAGTTCAAATTGGGGGTAAACCCTAGAGTTTGAAGAACCAAGATAAGGGCTGAGTTATCCAACAAGTAAGGTGAGTTTACTGCTATCTTTCATACATTTATTCTTCTGTGAATTCATGGTAATTCTTTCTATACATGTAGGAACTCACGGGACGGTGATCGGAAGCCGTGAGTTCGAGTTATTCACTTGTAGCGGTCTATTTTGTGGACTGTTTTGTGTTGCTGTTGGGCTGCGTGTTTTACTACTGTTTTGTGGAGTTTTGGAGGAGGAAGGGTGTGGAGAAACACCATATAGATGTAGGGTTGTGGGCTGGTAGTTCTTCGTAACATTTCCGGGTCGTTTGACACGACTACGGTGGCCGTCGTATGTATGAAGTGATTAGGTTGTGCGTGGACTGTTTTGGGAGGCTCAATATGATTATTATTGATGTTGTTTAGGCTGTTTGGTGATTGTTTGGAATTTTGTGAAGTCATATATATAGGGGAGGTGCTGTCCGTTTCATCGTAAAATAGGTTGTGGTCGATACATAATAGTTATGACGCTTGAATGGTAACTATAGTATCGTTTCTCTTATTGTAGACAAAGGAATCGTGAAAATTGCATAGCTTGAGATTGGGGCAGTATATACAAGGTATGTGAGGCTATCCCTTTCCTTCCTTTGCACGACTCCGATTGTACATAATGTAATGAACGAGCTTCCAAAGATACTCTACTCTTAGAAGCTAGCAGTACTTACATTGTTTCCCCTGTTATGGAACGATTGGTGTTGATGTTGCTTCTCTTATTCTTATGTTATCAATGTTATTGGTACTTCCTGATTCTTATAAGGTTCATGGTGAAGAGTTAGTCCTAATAATGTGTACACAGGATACCGACCTTACGTCACTCCGAAAGGTTTAGAACGTGAGTCCATGAGTCGAGCATGGCACTTATTGTGCAACCACAGACCAGTTGGGTTTTACCGAGCCGTGCTATAGACCGGGTATGGCACCTATTTTGCAACCACAGACCAGTTGGGTTTTACCGAGCTCCACGTGGCCGGGTACGATTCTACCGAGCCTTATGATGGCCGGGTACGTTTTTATCGAGCCTATTACGGCCGGGTACGATATGATGATGATGATGCCCACAGAGGCGTATGTTTTAAAAGTTTATGTATATATACATATGTATCACGCATTTTATGTCAGTAGCCCTTAGAGGTATCCAGATATTACAGGTTGTTTATTCTCTATCCCTGCTTACATTACTGTTCGTACTTATTATAACAACCCAAATAATACACCGAACCAACTGATTGTATTAACTCAACACTAACTGAAATTACAAAGTAAATGCTAATGTAGCGAGGACAGTGCCACAGAAATCTAAGAAGAAAGGAGATGAGAAATAGACTGATACAGATTGGGGATGAGAACAAAGATGAGAAACAGAGCTATATTTGACAACTTCAGCATAAGAATGCTATATGCCCTTTGCTATATTTATATCTATTTCTACACTGCTCTTTCACGAACTTAGCACCTGCCTGCACTCAACCTGGGTCCCACACATAATTATTCAAATTCCCAAATATGACCTCCACCGAGTCACTCACTGAGTTCACAACAATACCTCCCGCCTCAAAAAGAACCTTGTCCACAAGGTTCTAGTGTAGCAGAAATTGTGGCAATATCTGCTTGACATTGTCAACAGAAAGCAAGCAATATAGAGCAATTTCTTCGCAACTACTTTGAGTCATAATAACATAGCGATGATAGTGATCAGCTGCCATCAATAAAAGCAATGTCGATATAGGTAAATCTGCACCAATGTTATTGTCCAAAAATTAAATCAAACCCACCCAATCAAAGGGGTCCTCAACCTTGTACCATATGCCATACCTTAGGGTAACCAAAAGAGCATCAGCAACAAGCTTAAAGTACTGTTTCATTACTCCTACATTAGTGCACCCACCACAAACCAGAAAATTAGCAACAGCTCCCTTACTACATATAGGAACGTAGGCATTAGGTAGGAGAACATGGATTCCTGGATCATAGGGGTAAAGGTGGACGTGTTGGGTCGTAACAACCTGCCCAAAGAGTCCCGCGTCTTTACACATTGCAAGAATAAAGCCAACACATAATGCCGACTTCCCCTTACTATAAACCCAATCACCCCATAGTGTAGCTATTGGATCATAAGGGGGGAAACACTACTGTTTGTAAACATATTCAGGTTGATAACATAGGTTATCGGGATCTCATGTATACCCAGATCAAATGGAAGATTTGCAAACTTGAGATAAACAACTAATTCTGCTTCGAAAATATTTATGATGATTTCGGACCCCACCCCATCAAGTCCTCTAAATAGCTTTATGTTAAGTCCAACATCCAGTAAGTCGAAGTCCTTGAATTCTGCAGCTTCAGACATATACTTTCCGGCATGAACAAATTGGCTTGATCGATCAAGCATATCTACAATGATGACATAGTGTGCATTTCTGTGTTCAAATTTAGACTCTTCCATTAAGTTGAGAAACTGCAGTCCTTTCTCATGCTTTAAAGAATTTGCTTGAACTTTGCTCTTCCATCTTTCTTTATTAGTATATAAAGCCAAGATATTACTAGGTTGGTGCAACTTTAGTACTGCAGAACTAGCAACTCCAATACAACGGCGAATCGGAACTAAAATCTTATATACGAGATCTATGCACCTGTAGCGAGCTGCGTCTTCTTCATAACGAATGAGCTCCATTAGTATCCACTGCATCACAATAATTAGATAGGCAATCTTATAGTGATACCACATCATTCCACTTCTAAAATACCTCAACTGAGTACGCATATACTGCTCCTCAAGGTAAGTAGGAGCACCATCAAAGGAATATAGAAATGAATGTGCTATAGACTCACCCAGTAGCTTGTATGATGTACAAGAATTTCGAAAATTACAACTGCATTCAACGCCCATTTCAACTCCACCAACAGGCTGCCAGTAATACAACTTTGCAAATAAACAACCCCTTTTTCTAAGATCTTCAAACAATGTATATGCCTCCTCTTTCTCAGTAGAACTTGTTAGAGCCATGAACTTAGAACTAAGTTTTGGATCCCTTCTATTGGCACCAGGATCAAATGGAAATCGATTCAAAATATAGTGATCATTGAATTCCCTAGTAGATTCCCCGTGCTCAACATCAGATAGCATTTCATCCGAAGGCATGTAACTTGCTGGAATGCTGTCCTCATTTGCCTTAAACAAATTATCAAGATAGATGTCCTCAATAGTCTCAGGCTCCATGAGAAATTCAGCAATATACATGTCTTCAAAAATCTCATATTCAATTTGCCATTTACTAGGGTCATGATCAAAAGAAGGTTCAGTAACGTACCTCACTAGCATATCTCTTTGGGGACTTTCAGTAAACAGTTGGAATTTGCTACTTTCAGGACATGTAGTATCTTCATCGATCATTTTAATTGGGGCATCTGATTGCACCGTCACAACTACTGTTGGGCAGCAGCTATTTAACATTTCATCGAACAACTCCTCAGATGTTATATCCTCTAAAGCAGGTTTCATCTCAGATGGAAGGGCTGTAAAATGGCAGGGCAGATTAGGTTCGTCATGCTGGGAAATTTCGTCGAACACCTTGGCTTCGACTGGTGCGCACTTCTCTCCATCAGTTAAACTAGAGATGGGATCATGCATATCAGGTATTTGAAGGTTTGTGAATGAACCTAAGGAAGGAGGATCAATTTTGGAGTTCGCTGCTACAACCAAAGACTTATCGTCCATTGCCTTACGTAAAACTCCAGCAGACATTGTAGCAAATTCTTGTTTCGTCTTGTTGGCTGGTTTGGAAGCAGATTCAAGCTCATAGAAATTTGAAGTACATAGCAGATAAGTAAAGGCTTGTTTCTTAAAATGCAGAAGAAACTTCTCCTTAAAATGGTTCCAATCATAGAATTGATTATTGCGAAATAACCAATCGAACCATGCGAGGGCATTGCCTTCTAGATAGAAGGAAAGAAGAGGCAGCCAATCCTTCTTGGAGAAGCCAAGGTATGTGAAGTATAACTCGGCTCGAAATATCCAGCTCTCCGGGTTGCTGTCGCCACTGAATCTAGGCAGAAACATAGCCGTTGTTGGAGTCCTCTGGATGAAAGCACCAATGTAACAACCCAAATAATACACCAAACCAACTGATTGTATTAACTCAACACTAATTGAAATTACAAAGTAAATGCTAATGTAGCGAGGACAGTGCCACAGAAATCTAAGAAGAAAGGAGATGAGAAATAGACTGATACAGATTGGGGATGAGAACAAAGAGAGAAACAGAGCTATATTTGACAACTTCAGCATAAGAATGCTATATGCCCTTTGCTATATTTATATCTATTTCTACACTGCTCTTTCACGAACTTAGCACCTGCCTGCACTCAACCTGGGTCCCACACATAATTATTCAAATTCCCAAATATGACCTCCACCGAGTCACTCACTGAGTTCACAACACTTATGGTTCCCTGCCTTACATACTCAGTACTTTATTCGTACCGACGTCCTTTTATTTGTGGACGCTGCATGTCGTGCTGCAGGTCCTGATAGACAGGCAGACGCAGCTCCCCCCCCATAGTAGGCTGTCCAGTTCAGCGGTGATTGGCGAGATCCCTTCTCCGGACTTGCCGTGGTCTTGGTATGCATTTTTGTTATAGACATTATGGGTATGTCGGGGCCCTATTCCGGCTATGTTGCTACACTTATGTTCCTTAGAGGCTCATAGACAGGTGTCGACCCATGTATAGTTTGGTAGGCCTTGTCGGCTAGTTTTTGTTGTATAGTCTCTCATGGTAGCGTGGTAGCTCGTACCTTATATATAGTTTCTTGATTGTCTAGTCATCCCATGTTATGTATGTTCATGCCATCATATTTTATTGTTGGTTATCCACGACCCATGTCTACCATTTATATTGATCTCGTCAGCCCCTAAAAGATAAAATGTATGTTGGTGCTCGGTAAGTATGGCCGGGTGCTAGTCATGGCCCTCCAGTTTGGGTCGTGACATATGGGACTTGGGCGTATGCCCGGAATCGAATTTCGAGGTCCCAAGCCCGAGAAATGAATTTTTGAAGAAAAATTGTTTAACTGAAATTCTTAGAGGTTTTGGAAATTTGAATGTAATTGAATTCGATGGTATCGAGCCCGTATTTTGGTTGCGGAGCCCGATACAGGTCTTATATGATGTTTAAGGTGAGCCTGTAAAATTTTGTAAGAAACGGACTTGAAATGAAGTGAATCGGACATTCGGTTGTTAAAATTTGAACTTAAGAGTTCATGAGATTTTTCTTTGATTTTGATGCTAAATTCATAGTTATGATGTTATTTGATGATTTGATCGCACGAGCAAGTCCATATGATATTTTTGGACTTGTGTAGATCCTTGGTTTGGAACCCCGAGGGCTCGATTGAGTTTTGGATAGGCCACGAAGTGAATTTAGACTTAGAAAAAAATAACTGTTGCAGGTTCAGAGAAGTTGCAGGTCTCTGAACCAGGCTTCGCGATCCCCAGTGACTTCTCGCGACCGCGGTGGGATTTATGCGGTCCGCGTTGAGCAAGGAAAATTCTTCGCGGCCGCACTCGATATTTCGCTGTTCGCGGTTTAGCTCCGCGGCCGCAATCCTTTTTATTCGGTCCGCAGTGAGGGTCTGAGAGGAGTATATAAACGGGACTTTTCAGTTATTTTTTCATTTTCAGAAACCTAAAACATAAGGGGCGATTTTTCAAACACTCTTGCTTCCCCAATACATAAGTACGTGATTTTAAACTCATTTCTTTTACTTCTTACCTTCTTTTTACAAGATTTCATCCTAGAATCTAGGGTTTTTATGGTGGAATTGGGAATTTTGGGTAAAACCTAAGAATATTGAAATTTGGGGATTTAGACCTCAAATTAAGGTCGGGTTCCTATACCAATTATATATCCGGGCTCGGGGGTGAATGGGTAATCGGGTTTTGGTCCGAATTTCGGGTTTGGACCAAGCGGGCCCGAGGGTCGATTTTTGACTTTTTGGGGAAAACATTTGAAAACCTATTTTCATGCATTAGAATTGATTCATTTAGTATTTATTAATAGTATTAATTAAATTGTGGCTAGATACAAGCGAGTTGGTGTTGGCTACAAGAGGTAAAGCGGTAGTTGAGGCTTGAATTGTGTTCGTGGAATCGAGGTAAGTGTTTGGTCTAACCTTAGCTTGAGGGATTAGGAGTTGTGTCTTATTTGCTACGTGTTAATAGTTGATTGAGTACGACGTATAGGCATGGTGACGAGTATCTATACGTTGGTGTCAAGCATGCCCGTGAGTCTTATGCTATGATTAATATGACTCCATTTTGTTTTGTTCATGCCTTATGTGATATTTCTATTTTTGAACAAGCTTGTGGAAGTAATTTTGGTAATTGAACAATGAAGAGCGTTGGCTCAAGTTGTGAAATGATTTGTGGAATTATTGTTGGAAATTGGACATTATAGAGCATTGGCTCAAGTTGTGAATTGAGTTGTGAAGTAAATGTGAAAAAGAGAAGAGGATTATGATATTGTCTCCCTTGCCTGGATGTTGTTTCTTTTGATATTGTTTCCCTTGCCGGGATATGATTGTTGTACTATTGTTCCCTTGCCGGGATTTTATTGTGATTTTATATATTTCCTTGCCCTTATGGCTTGTGATTGTTGTTTGGGTGAGGGAGAGTGTTAAGGCACGAAGGGTGATGCCGTGCATTTTATTGGTGAGAGAGTGTTAAAGCACGAAGGGTGATGCCGTGCATGATATTTGTGAGAGAGTGTTAATGCACGAAGGCGATGTCGTGCCGCACGATGTACCATTCCGTGCCTTTATATGAGTGATGATGCACGGAGGATCATTCCGTGCCATGATTATGTGAGGTAAAAATACGAAGGGTGATGTCGTGTCATTTATATCGATTTTATGGTGAGGACGAGAGTAAAAGCACGAAGGGTGATGCCGTGCACTTGTCGTTGATTTCCTGATTTTTACTGATAATTGAATTATGGTGTTCTTTACATTTAACTATTGGTTTATGTTGTTATTTGTTGTTCCCCGTATCATGTTTCCCCCTTCCTATCTTTAATTATAAAGTTTGCCTTTATTTTCGTTGTACATGATTTAACTGCACAGGTTTATTTGGTAGTCTGGTCCTAGCCTCGTCACTACCTCACCGAGGTTAGGCTAGGCACTTACCAGCACACGGGGTCGGTTGTGCTGATACTACACTCTGCACTCTTTTATGCAGATCCCGGTGATGTAACTTTCGGACCGCAGTGAGGTTGCTGCTTCCAGTTCATCAGGCGACCCGAGGTAGTCCTGCAGGCATCGGCGGACCTTGGCGTCTCCTTCTATCTTCCATTCTGTTTCTTTCATGTATTCCAGAGACAGTGTTGTATTAATCTTTCAGGCCTTTATTTGTAGTATTTCTAGACAGTCTGTGAAATTGTGACACCAGTTCTAGGCAGTTTATGTTATGGATTGGTATTGGTAAAATTATTAAAATATTACATTTCAGTCTTCCGCTTATTTAATTCCGCTGTTTATATGACGTTTGTTCGTAATTGTTAAAGGATTAAAATGGGAAAAAGGTAAATGATACAAATGGTTGGCTTGCCTAGCTTTCACTAGTAGGCGCCATCACGACTCGCGAGGGTGGAAAATCCGGGTCGTGACAATATGAGAATTCTCGAAGAATCTCCTTATTCTTCAATTTATGCCAATATTAATTCTCAATCATTTTTCGCATCATAATTGAACCAGGATGGCCAACCAGTCATGCCAACTGTTATTTGTTTCAGTAAATATTTAATTTACTATGGCATGTGATTTCATCATCATGCTTATACATCTGTAGTACAAATAGAAGAAAAATCAGGTGACCTTCATATTTACCCGGTATGTTATAGTAATATGAAGATAACGATCTTCCTTTCATCTATAGTCTCAATATGCCAACCACTTTAGCTAATACATTTGAAACTCAAAAAGTTTCTTTTGAGACTTACTACCACCAATGCCGTGAATAATTTTATTTATTCGGGTAGTAACAAATTCGCTCTTCTGGAGCTCTCAATAATTTTGCACTACAAGATCTTTTATAACACGATCCAAGTGGTGAATTTTTGCTCCACAGAGAAAATTATCTTATCATAATAATTGTCATGGTCAAAATCATCATAAGCAAAATCTTTTCTTGCTTTAATTTTGCCTTTAAGAACTTTATGTAAGGCATGAAAAAATATTTTCGACGTACCACATGTACACGACCAATGACATATTCGTGTAACATAGTAATGTTCATGATCTTTCTTTCTCTCAAACCTCCCGTAGAGGTGAGTTGTAGTATTTATTCAACTATGCATAAATACACTCTTGTGCATAATTTGTATCACATATATATTTTCACACTCACTTCAGGAATGAGTCTACATTTACAATTCTTATCACAAGTCGCATTCTTTCAAAACTATAGACTATAATCGTCTGAACATGCCTCATATTTACAGACCATATTGATACACACTTCCTTCACCTTTGAAGGATTATTTTGAGAGCCCTTATTATTCTCCTTTTTATAATTACCATAATGATGACTATTATTATTTTGATATTTGGCACGCCCACGTACATTGGTCAACCACTGGTCTTCATTTAGACTTATTATGCACCGCTATCACATTCACTTCAAGAATGGAGCAAATCAAGTGGGACAAACTTTATGCTTTTTCATGAAAAATACATTATTTTTCATTAGTCATTACTAGATCATCAATATGGTGCATTAGGACTCAAACCCAATGCCTTACCCATATAAAAACATGCTAGGCCATAATGAGTTGGGACTCAAATTCAACTCTTATCATCATAGTGCATTAGGACTTGAACCCGATGTCTTACCCTTATGGTGCAATGGGACTTAAACTCACCGTCTTAAATCCTCTTTCAAAATATTGCTATTTCAGGAGCAAATTCGGGATATATTACATTCAGTTTAGAAAATACATGTGTAAATTTAAGTCTATAACATTGGAATCTTCTATACCTGCACTTAATATGTTAGTTGAAAGTACAAGAATAATTTAAAAATCATATACTGGTAGTACAAGTAATGCTCTTATGTTCTGGAGGAGAAATTGCTCCTGAACATTTTTTTTACATTCATCGGGAAAAGGAAAACTTAGCATTGTTTCTCAATTAGAATGCATGTTGTGCTAAATCACATTAACAATTATATATCTAACATAATATATAGCCTGTATATAACTCATATATTTGGTTACTTGCACCATTTCTTAAGATGAGAAGGTATTGCTTTTATGTAAGAACAATCGTACTTAAAAATGATCTAATTTGATTTATAATTTATTACATGTTTATGTAAAAGTGACATTATTGCATGATTCAAATATAATATTTTTGGGATGTAATTTTAGTCCAAAATCTCATGAATTTAAAGCAAGCAGAGATAAACACTAACCAACACATAAAAAGATGATACTTCAAAATTAAGTCTAGAAAATGTCATCACCAAATCGGGATTGGATTGAGATGCAATACTAGTAATTATGCTAGTGCAGCATAAAAGTTTACCTTTCTCATCTTTATGCATATAAAACTAAATTAATGACAATAGTATCATCTTCCATAATTACCACAAGATCTCTAACGAGATGTAATCCAAAGTTTTCCTGGCAAAAGAAGTTGTATCTCTCGTGGAGAGTGTTTATCCCTTTTAGGAAGTCTGAGAGGAAATAGCAATTCGTGCCGATAACGTGCTATGAAACTTAACAAAAAGTAATAATATAAAACAATAAAATAGACAAGAATGTAGGGAGCAAGAGAGAAGAGATTCTTATTTCTTCCATGTATTCAAGTATATACAACGTGGTGCGAAAACCCTCTATTTATAGGATTACATAGAGGCATACAAAAGAATTCCATAAACATGACATTAAACATTTGAGATCATGGAGGAAGATCATGGGGAGGTTATGGAGGTGTGAGAGTTACAACTATAATGGTGAGAAGTAGTGGGAGTTATCTACATAATGGAAGAGTAGTGGGAGTAACTTCTTTAGGAGTTATAACATCCACTAATATTATAATATTTCATAACACCAAGCCTAATATAAATAATATGAACGTATGCACTAGAATTATTTAGCTAATCCCTCCAACAAAAACACTCTAAAAATAACAGAAATGTTCAATGAAATATAAGAGCTTAAATTACAAAAAGAAAACTGTAAGTTTGAGATATCCCCAATCATATTCCTAATTTTTTAATTAGTCCCGCATGAGAAATGAGTTTGACACGATAAGACCAATGAAACTCTTTCATGATAGAGCAATTTATATTATCCCCTTTTCCTTTTACTAATTGGGTTTGACTTTGTAAAACCAATGAAACATTTTTCACTGTAGTAGTCAACTCTTTCCATGATAGAACAAAATACACTATCTCTTTTTCTTTTGCTAACGATTAAACTAATCATTAAATAAAGTCTTTCAGCTGTAAAAGAGAATCAATGACACTTTTAATTTGCAAGTTGCAGATATTCTCTTCTCCCAATAGCGCTAAACCTGGCTTTCTTAGCACTAAGATTGATGCTACTTACTCCATTTTCTCTTTAAGATCATATCAATTTACTCATGTCTAAGACATGATTTATTTCAATTTGTTCCCTCATTTTTGTCAAAGTTCTCTATTTGACGCGCGCACACACTTCTTTTATTCATTATATCACTTGTTTAATTATTTTAAAATATAATTAAAATTGTATTTATCTCATGTTTGATTATGAGTATTAACTAATATCAATACAAAAATATTGATATTAACTAACTTGCATCGGAATCTTGGATGTTTAATAATAATTTCAGGATTATAAACTTGGTATTATTAATCCCTGGATCCTTGGAACCAAACGACATCGTCCATTTTACTTCTCCGTCAAAAAACAAAATCTAGCTTCAACCTTAGCTAGGACGTAGAGCTGTCAATATAGGCGGGGCCCAGAGGCGGATGCAGGATTTTAGGTTTATGGGTTTCTACAAAAATCTCGAATTGATATACAATACTAACTGGAAGAACGGACTGGGTTCCAAGCTAACTATTGTTATACATTTAATGAATTTTTCAATACAAATACAAGTTCTAGACAAAAACTACTGGGTCCACGGGAACCCGTAACTATTGAACTGGATCCGCCCCTAGCGGGGCCGGGCTAGCCCAACCCAGCCCACGTGGGCTTTAGTAATTTACGGGCTGGGCTAGCCCATCGTTTTGATGGGCCTTATAATGGTCAGCCCACCCCAGCCCTACGTGGGATGCGGGACTCCACGGGCCGGCCCATTATTTTTTTAAAATATAATTTTATATTTTTTCTTTAAGTTCTAACAAAAATAAAAAAGATAAATATTTAAAACTTAAAAAAATCTTATTGAAAAAATTTCACAAAACTTAAAATGGTCCATTTTATTCACTAAAATATAAGACCATTTGAAATGGTCCATTTTATTCACTAAAGTCAAAACTCAAAGCAAGCTATTCACGTGAACGTCCATGACGCTTATGGGATATTCAACACATGATCTTCATCAAACACATTTGAATCCGCATGTTAGAAGGTTGTTTTAACATCTTCACTTTCATCTACATTTACAATTTGCTTGCAAATATAAATTAGTTAAATATTAAGAATTAAAATTTTAAAACTAATTAACGTTTCAAGACTTTGATCTTTTAATATGATGAGCTTAATAAACTTTAAGCTTGGGATACTCTTCTTATTATTTTTGTATATATAAATTTTTATTTTATATATTTTAAATACACATTTTTATTAGGCCCAGGGGCCGGCCCATCCCAGCCTCAGTCAAGCCTCACGGGCCACGGGCTTACTCGGGCCGGACGTAAAAGCCTCGTTTTTAAATGGGCTCCAGATATTCTAGCCCAGCCCTGCTAAATCAGTAAAAATGGCGTGTAGTAGCCACTAATTAAGGGTGTCTTTAATTTTTATCCACTAATTATAATGCTCAGCAAAAATAGCCACTACTAATAGAAAAAAGATAATTTTACCCTTTCTTCCTCTCTTTCGCGTTGCATTTTCATCTGGAATACCCAAGGCGATTTCACGGTCGGCCTCCTCCATGCTTGGTCAATAGCATCAGGTCTACTAGTGACCCCAATTACTAGGACATAACCAGGTCCATCATGAGATCCTTCTGATTTTGCTTCACTATTCCTTTTACCAATACGTACCGTAGTTCCTTTTGCATCATCAAAATTTTCAAGTTCTGAATTTTTGAGCAGATGTCTCAATTACGTACAGTAATTTCTTTCTTCTTACCTTGTTTTTGTTTCTTTTGAGTTCAAAGATTAAAAGTTAAGGACATGAGTCTTTAAGTTTGACATGCAGGTTTAAAAGTTAAGGACATGCATTCCTTAAATTTGACATGTAGGTTCAAAAGATAAGGACAAACAATCCTTAACTTATAGTTTCAAGTTCAAAACTTAAGGATAGTCAGTATTTAAGTTATTGTTTCAAGTTCAAAACTTAAGGACTTTCTGTCCTTAACTTTGAGTTTCAGTTTCAAAAGTTAAGGACAGGCAGTCCTTAACTTATAGTTTCAAGTTCAAAACTTAAGGACGTGCAGTCCTTAAGTTATTGTTTCAAGTTCAAAACTTAAGGACATGCCGTCCTTAAGTTATGAGTTTCAGTTTCAAAAGTTAAGGACAGACAGTCCTTAACTTATAGTTTCAAGTTCAAACTTAAGGACGTGCAGTCCTTAAGTTATTGTTTACAAGTTCAAAACTTAAGGACATGCAGTCATTAACTTTGAGTTTAAAGTTCAAAAGTTAAGGACAGACAGTCCTTAACTTACAGTTACACGTTCAAAAGTTAAGGACAAGTAGTACTTAACTTACGGTTACAAGTTCAAAAGTTAAGGACAATAGGTCCTTAACTTTGACTTACAAGTTCAAAAGTTAAGGACGCTTGGTCTTGAAGTTTGAGTTCCAAGTTCAAAACTTAAGGACATGTAACCTTGAAGTCCTGAACTTAGAGTTCCAAGTTCAAAAGTTAAGGACATGTAGTCCTGAAGTCCTGAACTTAGAGTTTCAAGTTCAAAAGTTAAGGACATGTAGTCCTGAAGTCCTGAAGTTAAGGACATGAGCAGAAGGGTATTTTTGTCCGAGCAGTTAAAGTTTATTAAACCAGTGGCTAAAGACTAAAGACATTTAAAACGCTGGCTTTAAAATAAAGACATAAGCTGTTAGTGGCTATCTGTGCACATCGCCCGCTAAATCACGGGCTGGGCCGGGCCGGCCCAACGGGCCAAACCCATATTGACGGCTCTACTAGGACGTAATGCACTAGTCATCCTTCATTAATAATCAAAAAACGTTTAACTATTGACTCAGTTATACAATTTGATAATATCCTGTCTACGTATTTTCATTAATCAACCTATACAAATCAATAAGTTATAAGATACTGAATATAATTATTTATGGCATATTTGGTTAGCTAGAAATAACACTCTTTAATCAGAAGAAGGCACCCATCAATTTTATAATACCATTGCCAAGGCTAGTGAATACGCCCTTTTACTTCATGGGAATGATACTATAATTAAGAATACTATTAATGTAAAATGAGAACCTCCATTAATTATAATTATAAGCATAATATTGAAAGTTTTTCCTTCGACAATCCAGTTGTAGGGAAATTGGAGAAGCTATACGTAATAGTGCAGGTGATTAAATACTTGACTTCATGAAGTGTATCCCAAATATAGTACCCAAATAGTACTAATACTTTGACAAAATTATTAGCACTTACGTAGGGACTCTAGATTGTAAAGGATAATAATTTAATGGCTTTGGAAATATGCACGAACTCAACTCAGCTGAGGTAATAAATTTTATCGACAGTGGCAATTAATATTATATCTATGTAATTTATGAATGCAGGTCATTGATGCAATAATTAGGAGATCCAAATTTTTTGCATAACTATAGAGAGCATAATAGGATGGCAGACCTCTTAGCCAAGGTAGGGGCCAAGAAGCAGTTTGATCGTACTAAGATTCTACTTTCTAGTAGTTCTTTCGTTGTTCGCCAAAAACATAGTATAGGTAGATATACTAGGAACTATATTTACAAGAGAAATTTCGACTTGTAATACTAATTTGGTAAAAACAGTGCTATAGTATACGTAGGGAACAATAGTGCCCCTTAGTTTGTAATATTTTTTTGCTAAAGAAAGAAGCTTTTATTAATAACACTAAACGGAAGTTATTATATGATGGTAACTGAACGTATAGTCCCACTTCCATAGAGGTCTTCCTTTGGTTCATTAAGGATAAAGGGGGGTGGGTATACAAAAACCAAAGCGTTATTTCCCATGGCTGGATCTCTGCCTTTCCCATAGAAGACAGTTTATCTGCTGCAACATTAGCTTCTCTAAAGATGTAGCACACCTGTGGGCTGCCCAACTTCTCCATTACTTTCCTGCAATCCATTAACATGTGTGAGAAAGCTAGATTATTAGATGATAACAGTTGAATCAATACCCGTGAATCAGCTTCCAAGATAAGTGGAACTAAGTTGTGACTGAGTGCCATCCTTAAACCATTGTAAAAGGCCAGTATTTCCATATGAATGGCAGAGTGTGTGTAGTTGTATTTTGCATAACCAATGATCCAATCACCATTATGCATAACCAATAATTTTCATAACCAATGATCCACTTCCAGCCTTTAGTGGTACTCTGGCTACTCCCAGGCTTCAAGTTGCTCCTTATGCATTGCCACTATCTAGTGCACCTCATGTACGGGGTGTTCCAGCGGTCAGTCTAGCTGACCAGGCCCAAGCCAGTTTCAGCAGACACGTCCTTCGAGAGCTGGTTTTGAGTGCGATGATACTTGTCATATGGTGAGGGATCGCCCCAGACTTACGAGGGGTGCATCTCCACTGACTACTCAGGCTCCACGTATTCCACCGGGTCCCTAAACTTCTTAGGCCGTGATTATCTCACCAGTTACCGCTCCACCTACACAGCCAGCTAGGGGTGGAGGTCAAGCGGGTAGGGGTCGCCCTAGAGGGGGAGGCCAAGCAAGATGTTATGCTTTTTCGGGTAGGACAGAGGCGGTTGCATTAGACGCAGTCATCACAGGTATTGCTCTGGTTTATCATAGAGATATCTCGGTCTTATTTTATCTAAACTCCACTTATTCGTATGTATCATCTTACTTTGCTTCATATAAGTGTATATCTCAAGTTTCTTTGAGTTATCTTGTTTATGTGTCCCTGCCTGTGGGAGATTCTATTGTTGTTGACCGAGTGTATCAGTCGTGTTTAGTTGTTATTGGTGGTTTTGATACTAGAGTCGACCTATTTTGCTTAGTATGGTAGACTTTGATATTATTTAGGGCATGGACTGGTTGTCGCCCTATCATGCTATTCTTGATTGTCACGTCAAGACGATGATATTGGCTGTGCTAGGTTTACCACGGTTGGAATGGAGGGGCAGATTGGATTATGTACCTAGCAGGGTGGCGTCTTTCCTTAAGGCACAACTGATGGTTGGGAAGGGGTGTGATGCATATCTATCCTTGTGAGAGATGTCATTGTTGACACTCCTACCGTCGAGTCAGTTTCGGTATTGAGAGATTATCCAAATGTATTTCCGGTAAATCTTCCGGGCATGCCGCCTGATAGGGAAATTGATTTTGGTATTAACTTGTTGCCGGGCTCTCAACCCATTTCTATTCCGCCATATCATATGGCCCCAGCGGATGAGTTAAAGGAGCAGTTGCAAGAGTTGCTTGATAAGGGTTTCATTCAGCCCAGTGTGTCCCCTTGGGGTGCTCCGATTTTGTTTGTAAAGAAGAATGATGGTTCTATGCATATGTGTATTGATTATCGATAGTTGAACAAGGTTACGGTTAAGAGCAGGTTTCCATTTCTATGCATTGATGACTTATTTGATCAACTACAGGGTGCCAGAGTGTTCTTCAAGATTGATTTGTGGTCAGGTTATCACCAACTAAAGATTTGGGATCCGGATATTACGAGGATTGCTTTTAGGACTCGGTATAGTCACTACGATTCCTTGTGATGTCATTTGGGCTCACCAACGCCCCATAAATATTCATGCACTTGATGAACAATGTATTCCATCCCTATCTTGATTCATTAGTCATTGTGTTTATTGACGACATCTTGATGCACTCGAAGAGCCGGGAGGATCATGAGCAATACCTGAGGATCGTGCTCCAGGCCTTGAGGGAAAAAATGTTGTATGCAAAATTTTCAAAGTGTGAATTTTGGACTGATTTGGTGGCATTTTTTGGTCATGTGGTGTCGAGTGAGGGGATTAAGGTAGTTCCAAGGAAAATTGAAGTGGTGCAGAGTTGGCCCAAACCGTCTTCAGCTACTGAGACTCGAAGTTTTCTTTGCTTGGCGGGGTATTATCGTTGTTTTGTAGAGGGTTTCTCATCTTATACTGCACCTATGACTAGATTGACCCAGAAGGTTGCTCCGTTAAGATGGACCAAGGAGTGTGAGGAGAGCTTTCGAAATAGCTTTCCGCGTTTTAGACCACCTTATCACACCGCGTGGCTTTAAGTAATTCCCCTCTAGCAACACGCGTATCAAGCCCACCTTATCTTACTGCATGCATTTCAACACCAAAACCTTATACCACCGCATGCGTATCAATATCACAACGTATCACAAATTGCACCTCAAGTGCCCAATATCACAACTTGCCATAGAATTCAACAACAATGGTGTTTCAACGATATATAGCCCATGGCTCAACTACAATATGCACAAGAGTCTCAACAATAGCAACCAGAAATGAATAACTCAACAAGAATAACATTTCACAACTTAACAACTTTCCCTGAACGCGAATCACGACCTTTATATCTCAATACCAACTTCAACAATAAGATATTCTAAGAATTAACAACTTCAAGAAAGGAACTCAAAGGTTAAATAATGAATAAAGAATAGAGGAAACAATAGTTTCAACTAGGCATGTAAAGGAAAATAACAAGTATGAGATAAGACAAGTAAAGCATGTGAAGATAGACTAAAGATGATGAATATAGCATATTATGGTAACTCAATTAAAGGCATGAAAGGAATCTACATAGCTAAAACCGGTCAATTTTCATATTTAGGCCGTGTACACACTCGTCACCTTGCGTACACGGCTTCCACATATCTAAAACAACACAAACAACACCAGGGGTATTGCCTCACACAATGATAGGCAAGACACATACCTCAAAACATGCAACACAATCCACTAGTAAGCCTTTACCTCGATTATCCAACTCCGAACGGCTCAAATCTAGCCAAAATAACCTCATACCATAAATATAAACTATAAGAAACTATCCCAAACAATAAAGTTACCATCTGTAGAGAGAAACAAAAATTCAACTCAAAAATTCAATCCCGGGTCCGCGTCTCGGAACCCGACCAACATTACAAATTCCGAATACCCATACAAGAATTATTCAAATTCGACTTCAAATCACTTTTCAAATCCCAAAAAATTAGTCTAAGAAGTTTTCATAATGTCCCCCAAATTTCCAACTCAAATCACTAATTAAATGATGAAAATAACAATGGATTCATGTAATATAGAAAAAATCGAGTTAGAATCTCTTAACCCGATGAATTTCTTGAAAATCTCTCGAAATATTGCCACAAACCGAGCTCTCTAGGTCCAAAAATGAAAAATTAAATCAAACCCTCGAACTTAGCTCTTTTCTGCCCAGTGATTCCGCATATGCGATCACTCAGTCGCATCTTCGAAGCCGTACCTACGGATAATCCATCGCAAGTGCGGTTCCAGCTAAAGTCATGAATTTATCTTCTGCGGACAAAATAGCGCACCTGCGCTTGCGCACATGCGGAGGGGCCTCCGCTTCTGCGACCCTAGGCCTGGCCAGCCTTTTCCACTTCTGCGCATCCTCTCTTGCACCAGCGAGTCCGCTTCTGCGGAACATGACTGCACCTGCGGTCCTAGTTTGGCATGAAATTTTTTGCTTTTGCGGCTCGAGGGCCGCTCCTGTGGCATCGCACCTGCGACCCAAAATGTGCCGGTGTGATTGCACCAGTCACAAGAAAGCTTCAGCAATCACACAAGTCCAAACTTGTTCTAGATTCAATCTGAATCACACCCCGGGCTCCCAGGACACCGTTCAAATATACCAACAAGTTCTAAAACACATAACGGACTTGCTCGAGGCCAAAAATCACATCAAACAACATCGATTCAGCGAATCGCTACCTAATCAAGGAAACTATAAACTTCCGACTTCCAAAACTAACGTTGAATCATACCAAATCAACTTCGATTGACATCAAATTTTGTACACAAGTCATAAATGACATGGCGGACCTTTTCCAACTCCTGAAATCAGGATCCGACCCCAAATTCAATAAAGTCAACTCCCGGTCAAACTTCTCAACCTTCGAAACCTTCACCTTTCTAACTTTAGCCAATTCAAGCCGAAACAACCTACGGACCTCCAAATCAACATCCGGACACGCTCCTAAGTCCAAAATCGCCATACGTAGCTATTGGAACCATTAGAACTCCATTTTGGAGTCGTCTACAAAAAGTCAAACTACGGTTGAATCTTTCAACTTAAGCCTCCGACTTAGGGACTATGTGTCCCATTTCATTCCGAAACTCACCCGAAACCAAAACCAAACACCTCGGCAAGACACATAGCCACAACACAACGTAAATGAGGCAATAATTAGGGGATCGAGGCAAAAAAAATTAAAACAACCGGCCGGGTCGTTACATCCTCCCCCTCTTAAAACAAACATTCGTTCTCGAACGAGTACAAAGACATACCTGAAGTGGTGAAAAGATGAGGATAATGGCTACGCATATCATGCTCGATCTCCCAAGTCGCCTTCTCGACTAGTTGACCTCTCCACTAAACCTTCACTAAAGCAATGTTCTTCGACCTCAACTTTCGGACCTGCTTTTCCAAAATGGCCACCGGCTCCTCAACATAAGACAAATATTTGTCCAACTGGACTGAGCTGAAACCAAACATATGAGACGGATTACCGTGATATTTCAGGATCATAGAGACATGGAATGCTGGATGAAGTGCAACTAGACTGGGTGGCAATGCAAGCTTGTAGGCCAGCTCTCCAATCCTCTCAAGAATCTCAACTTGCCCTTCTTCCCGAACCTTATAACTCCCTTCATGGGAGAAACTCAGAGCAAGACCCGCTCCCTAACCATGAATACAACATCAAGAACCTTCCAATCCGCGTAAGTTTCTATATCGATTGTGCTGTACGAAGCCGATATTGAATCAATTTAACCTTTTCCAAAGCATCCTGAATCAAGTCTGTACCCAATAGCCTACCCTCACCCGGCTCAAACCAACCCCCCGGAGACCGACCCCGCCTCCCATACAAAGCCTCACACGGAGCCATCTAAATGCTCGATTGGTAGGTGTTATTGTAGGCAAACTCCGCAAGTGTCAAGAACTGATCCCACGAACCCCCGAACTCCATAACACAGGAACAAAGCATATCCTCCAATATCTGAATAATGCACTCAGACTGTCTGTCCGCCAGAGGGTGGAATGCTGTACTCGACCCGCGTGCCTAACTCACACTTTACGTCCTTTTACAACCGCGATGTGAACTACGTACCCCGTTTAGAGATGATGGATACCGAAATGTCATGAAGTAGGACAATCTTGCGAATATAGACCTAAGCCTGCTGCTATGAAGAATAAGTGGTCACCACTAGAATGAAATGAGCCGACTTGGTCAACTTATCCATAATCACCCATACTGCGTCAAACTTCTTCTGAGTCCGTGGGAGCCCAACAACGAAATCCATGGTAACTCGCTCCCATTTCCACTAGGGAATCTCAAGCCTCTGAATCAACCCACCTGGCCGCTGATGCTCAAACTTCACTTGCTGACAATTTTGACACCGAGCTACATACTCTACTACGTCTTTCTCCATTCTCCTCCACCAATAGTGCTGCCTCAAGTCCTGATACATCTTAGCGGCACTCGATTGAATGGAGTACCATCAACTGTGGGCCTCGTAAAGAATCAACTCATGCAAACCATCTACATTGGGCACACATAGTCGGTCCTGCATCCACAACACACCGTCATCCCCAATAGTAACCTCATTAGCATCGCCGTACTGAACCGTGTCCTTGAGGACAAGCAAATGGGGGTCATCATACTCATAAAGAGAAGACCAAGAAAACACATAAGACAAAACTCCACTTGGCTCCGAAACATGCAATCTAACAAACTTGTTGGCCAAGGCCTGAACGTCCAATGCTAATGGCCTCTCCGCTGCCGGTAGATATGCTAAACTCCCAAGCTCTCCGCCTTTCGACTCAAGGCATCGGCCACCACATTGGCCTTCCTAGAATGATATAGAATGGTGATATCATAGTCCTTAAAAAACTCTAACCACCTCCGCTACTGCAAGTTTAGATCCTTCTATTTAAATAGATGTTGTAGACTCCAGTGGTTGGTATAGACCTCACAAGGGACAGTGTACAAATAGTGCCGCCAAATCTTCAAGGCATGAAAAATAGCTGCTAAATCAATGTCGTGGACAGGATAATTCTTCTTATGCACCTTTAGCTGTCTAGTGTGTAGGAAATAACCCTACCGTCTTGAATTAACACCGTGTCAAGGCCAACACGCGACACATCATAGTACACAGTGTAAGACGCCGAACTCATAAGCAGCACCAACACCGGGGTTGTAGTCAAAGCAATCTTGAGCTTTTGAAAGCTCTCTTCACACTCCTTGGTCCACCTGAATGGAGCACCCTTCTGGGTCAATCTGGTCATAGGTGCAGCAATAGATGAGAAACCCTCTACGAAGCATTGGTAGTACCCTGCCAAACCAAGAAAACTACGGATCTCAGTAGTTGAAGACGGTCGGGGCCAACTCTGCACTGCTCCAATCCTTTTCAGATCTATCTTGATCCCTTCACTTGACACTACATGACCTAAAAACGCCAGTGAATCAAGCCAGAACTCACACTTTGAAAATTCTGCAAACAATTTCTTTTCTCTCAAGGTCTGGAGCACAATCCTCAAGTGCTGCTCATGATCCTCCCGGCTCCAGGAGTACACCAGGATGTCGTCAATAAACACAATGACGAATAAGTAAAGATAGGACTGGAATACACTGTTCATCAGGTGCATGAATGTTGCTGGGACGTTAGTCAGACTGGTAATGACCATACCGAGTCCTGAAGGCAGTCTTCGGAATATCCGGATCACGAATCTTCAACTGATGATAGGTTGATCATAAATCAATCTTCGCGAACACTCTGGCACCCTATAGCTGATCTAATAGGTCATCAATGAGTGGCAAAGGATACCTGTTCTTCACTTTAACTTTGTTCAACCGTCGATAATCAATACATATGCGCATAGAATCGTGCTTCTTCTTTACAAACAAGAGCGAAACACCCCAAAATGACACATTAGGCTGAATGAAACCCTTATCAAGAAACTCTTGTAACTTGTCCCTTGACTCCTTCAACTCTGCTGGGGTCATACAATATGGTGGAATAGAAATAAGCTGAGTTCCTGGCAACAAGTCAATACCAAAATCGATATCCCTATCGGGCGGCATGCTCGGGAGATCCGCCAGAAATATATTTGGATAGTCTCTCACTAGCGGAACTAACTCTACGTTAGGAGTGTCAACACTAACATCCCTCACAAAGGCTAGATATACATCACACCCCTTCCCAACTATCTGCTGTGCATTAAGGAAAGACACCGCCCTGCTAGGAACATAATCCAAAGTACCCCTCCACCCTAACCGCGGCAAAATTGGCATAGCCAATGTCACCGTCTTGGCGTGACAATCAAGAATAGCATGATAGGGCAACAAACAGTCCATGTCCAAAATAACATCAAAATCTACCATATAGAGCAACAATAGATTAACTCTAGTCTCAAAGCCACCAAGAACAACTAATCACGACCGATACACACGGTTAACAACAATAGAATCTCCCACTGGCATGCACATAGTGACATGAGAACTCAAGAAATTACGGGATATACCCAAATAAGGAGAAAAGTAAGATGATACATAGGAATAAGTGGAGCCTGTATCAAATAAGACTAATGCATCTCTATGACAAACCGGAACTATACATGTGATGATTGAGTCTGATGCAACCGCCTCCATCCTAGTTGGAAGAGCATAACATCTGACATGGACTCCCCCTATATGGTGACACCTACCCGCCCGACATCCACCTCTAGTTGAATAAGCAAGTGGAGCGGCAACTAGTGCGGTAACCTTGACCTGAGAAGCCTGAGGATCCTATGGAATATATGGAGCCTTAGCCCGTCGTGCTGTTTGGTTGGTTCCCACAGACAGGGAGAGGATCAGGAGGTTCGTTGATGGCCTCACATTTCAGCTACGGGAGTTTGTGACTAGAGAGAGGGTGACTGGTGCTACTTTTGAGGAGGTGGTTGACATTGCTTGGGAGATAGAGTTGGTTTGCTGCCAGGAGCGAGTTGAGAGAGAGGCTAAGAGGCCTCGTGGATCAGGTAGTTTTGGTGGTGTTCCTTCTGGAGGTCAGTTCCACCACGACAGGGGTCGTCCCTATAGACATGCTCAGCCGACCCAATCAGCTCGTCATGGTGCGTCAGTTAGCCACAGTTCTCATATTGCTTGCTCAGGCCAGCCTTCATTCAGTGCACTACCAGCGCAGAGTTCTCACCATGCCTCGTCTTCTAAAGTTTCTACGGGTAGTTCCATGGGGTTTTAGGAGCATCAATTCCATCAGAGGATGGGTTGTTTCAAAAGCGGGGATCTTGGTCATATCAAGAGAGATTGCTCTAGGTTGTTGAGCGGCACTCCATAGCAAATTTCTTTGTCGATGGCACCAGCACCAGCAGCTACACCACCTGCTCAGCCAGCTCGAGATGGGACCCAATTAGCTAGACGGCGCCCTAGAGGGGGAGGCTGATCAGGTGGCAGTCTAGCCCGTTTATATGCACTCTCTGTCAGACCAGATGCCATTGCTTCAGATACTATGATCACACGTATTATCTTAGTATGTTATCGGGATGCTTCTGTATTATTTGACCCTGGTTCCACCTAGTCATATGTGTCATCGTATTTTGCTTATTATTTGGAAATGCCCCGTGTGTCTCTAGTTTCATCTGTTTGTGTATCTATATCGGTGGGCAATACAATTGTTGTGGACCGTGTATACCGATCGTGTGTAGTGACTATTGGGGATTAGAGACTAGAGTTGATTTGTTGCTCCTTAGTATGGTTGAGTTTGATGTTATATTGGGTATGCATTGGTTGTCTCCATGTCATGCTATTTTGGACTATCACGCTAAGACTATGACGTTGGCGATGCTGGGTTCGCCACTGATTGAGTGGCGAGGTTCTTTAGACTATGTTCCTAATAGAGTGATTTCATACTTGAAGGCCCAACGGATGGTTGGGAAGGGTATTCTTTCTTACTTGGCCTTTGTGAGGGATGTCAGTGCAGAGACCCCTACAATTGATTTTGTTCCGATGGTGCAAGATTTTCCGGATGTATTTCCTGCAGACCTACCAGGCATGCCGCCGGACAGGGATATTGACTTCCGTATTGATCTGGTGCCGGGAACTCAGCCCATTTCTATTCCACTGTATCGTATGGCACCGACAGAGTTGAAAGAATTGAAGGAGCAGCTTCAGGAACTCCTTGATAAGGGGTTTATTTGGCCTAGCATGTCACCCTAGGGTACAATAGTTCTATTTGTGAAGAAGAAGGATGGTACCATGAGAATGTGCATTGATTATCGGCAGTTGAACAAAGTCACAACCAAGAACAAGTATCCTTTGCCTCGTATTGATGATCTATTTGACCATCTTCAAGGAGCGGGGGTGTTCTCCAAGATTGATTTGAGGTTTGGGTATCACCAATTGAAGATTAGGGACTCGGACATTCTTAAGACAGCTTTCAGGACCCATTATGGTCATTCTGAGTCCCTCGTGATGTCTTTTAGGCTGACCAACGCCCCAGCAGCGTTCATGCATTTGATGAACAACGTGTTTCAGCCTTATCTCGACTCGTTTGTTATTGTATTCATTGATAATATCCTGGTTTACTCTCTTAGCCAGGAGCACGCCCATCATTTGAGGGTTGTATTACAACGGTTGAGGGAGGAGAAACTTTATGCTATGTTCTCCAAGTGTGAGTTTTGGCTCAGTGCTGTGGCGTTCTTGGGGCACATGGTGTCCAATGAGGGTATCAGGTAGATCCGAAGAAGATAGAGGCGGTTCAAAGTTGGCCTAGACCGTCCTAAGTCACAGAGATTCGGAGCTTTCTTGGTTTGACTGGTTTTTACCATCGGTTCGTGCAGGGTTTCTCGTCTATTGCATCTCCCTTGAACAAATTGACCCAAAAGGGTGCTCCTTTTAGGTGGTAGGACGAGTGTGAGGTGAGCCTTTAGAAGCTCAAGACTGCTTTGACCACAACTCCAGTCTAGTTCTACCATCAGCTTCTGGTTCTTATACAGTATAATGTGATGCTTCTCGGATCGGTATTGGGTGTGTTTTGATGCAGGAGGGTAGAGTGATTGCTTATGCTTCACGTCAATTGGAGCCTCATGAGAAGAACTACCCTGTTCATGATTTGGAGTTGGCTGCCATTGTTCACGCGTTGAAGATTTGGAGGCACTATCTCTATGGTGTGTCTTGTGAGGTATTTACTAATCATCGTAGCCTCCAACACTTGTTCAAACAGAAGGATCTCAATTTGAGGCAGCGGAGATGGTTGGAGCTGCTAAAGGACTATGATATTACTATACTGTATCCCCCAGGAAAGGCCAATGTGGTGGCCGATGCTTTGGGTAGGATGGCAGTGAATATGGAAGTCTTGCATTCATTCCTATTGGAGAGAGGCCTCTTGCAGTTGATGTTCATGCTTTGGCCAACTAGTTTGTGAGATTGGATATTTCGGGGCCCAGTCGGGTTCTAGCATGTGTGGTTTCTCGGTCTTCCTTATTTGATCGCATCAGAGAGCGCCACTATGATGATTCTCACTTGCATGTCCTCAAGGATAGAGTTTAGCACGGTGACGCCAGAGATTTGGCCATTAGTGATGATGGAGTATTGAGGATGCAGGGCCGGATATGTGTGCCCAATGTAGATGGGCTATGGGAGTTGATTCTTGAGGAGGCCCATAGCTTGCGGTATTCCATCCTTTCGGGTGCCGCGAAGATGTAACAGGATTTGAGACAACACTATTGGTGGAGGAGAATGAAGAAAGATATAGTTGGGTTTGTAGCTCGGTATCTCATCTGTTAGCGGGTAAAATATGAGCATCAGAGACTGGGTGGATTGCTTCAAAAGATAGATATTCCAGAGTGGAAGTGGGAGCGGATCACCATGAATTTTGTAGCTGGGCTCCCACGGACTTTGAGGAAGTTTGATGCTATTTGGGTGATTGTGGATCGACTAACCAAGTCCGTGCACTTTATTCCTATGAGTACTACTTATTCTTTAGATTGGTTGGCTAAGATTTACATCCGAGAGATTGTTCGCCTTCATGGGGTGCCAATTTCCATCATTTCAGATAGAGGCACGTAGTTTACATCGCAATTTTGGAGAGCCGTGCAGCGAGAATTGAGCACTCAGGTTGAGTTGAGCACAGTATTTCACCCTCAGATGGACGAACAATCCGAGCGCACTATTAAGATATTAGAGGACATGTTACGTGCTTGTGTCATTGATTTTGGTGGTTCATGGGACCAGTTTCTACCGCTTGGGAAGTTTGCTTACAACAAAAGTTATCAGTCGAGTATTCAGATGGCTCCATATGAGGCTTTATATGGGAGGCGATGTAGATCTCTTGTGGGTTGGTTTGATCCGGGCGAGGCTAGGTTATTGGGTACTAACTTGGTTCAGGATGCTTTTGACAAGGTTAAATTGATTCAGGAGCGGCTTCGCACGGTGCAGTCAGGAGAAAATAGTTATACTGACAGGAAGGTTCGTGATGTGCCTTACATGGTTGGAGAGAAGATTCTGCTGAAGTTTTCACCCATGAAGGGTGTTATGAGATTCGGGAAGAAGGGCAAGTTGAGCCCTCGGTTCATTGGGCCTTTTGAGGTACTTCAGAGGATTGGAGAGGTGGCTTACAAGCTTGCCTTGCCACCTAGCTTGGGGCGGCAGCTTCACAAGTCGAGGTCAAAGGATATAGCTTTAGTGAAAGTGTAGTGGAGAGGTCAGCCCGTGGAAGAGGCTACTCAGGAGACCGAGTGGGAGATGCGGAGCAGATATCCACACCTATTTGAGGCTCCAGGTACATTTCTAGACCCGTTCGAGGATGAACGTTTGTTTAAGAGGGGGAGGATGTAACGACCCGACCGGTTGTTCCAAGAGTTGTAGCCCCGTTCCCCAATTTTCTGCTTCTTTTGTATTCTACAACTGTATTATGACTTACAGGGATAGTCGGTTTGGGTCCGGAGTGATTTCAGAGTGAATTGAGACACTTAGTCTCTTATTTGAAAGCTTAAGTTGTAAAAGTTGACCGGATGTTGACTTAAAACAACCTCGGATTTGAATTTCGATGGTTCCGTTAGCTCCGTTAGGTGATTTTGGACTTAGGAGCGCGTCCGGATTGTGTTTTGGAGGTCCGTAGTGGAATTAGGCTTCAAATGCCGAATGTTGGAAATTTGGAAAGTTTGACCGGGAGTGGACTTTTTGATATCGGGGTCGGATTGGATTTCCGGAAGTTGAACTAGGTCCATGGTGTCATTTATGACTTGTGAGGAAAATTTGAGGTCAATCGGACGTAATTTGATATGTTTTGACGTCGTTTTGTAGAATTTGGAAATTTCAAAGTTCATTAGGCTTAAATCAGTGTGTAATTCGTGTTTTTGATGTGGTTGTAGGTGATTTGAGGATTCGACTAAGTTTGTATGATGTTTTTGGACGTGTTGGTATGTCTGGTTGAGGTCCCGAGGGCCTCGGGTGAGTTTCGGGTGGTTAACGGATCATTTTTGGCCTAGGTGTGATAGCTGTTATCTGCTGCTGCATTTTTTTCTAGTTTCCTCTTACGCGTTTGCAAGAGGAGCCTCGCGTTCGCGAAGAGTGTTTCTGAGCCGGTGAGATTTTGTTCTATGTGTTTGCGAAGGAGAGGCCGCAAACGCGAAGGTATGGCAGCGTGTGCTTCGCGAACGCATGAGTGGTGTCGCGTTCGCGAAGAGGAGTGAGGTAGCTGGGGACCCCCAGCCTTTTGTTCTACGCATTCGTGAGGTAAGGAACACGTTCGTGAAGGTCTGAGTTTGCAAAGCATCGCGTTCGCGATGAGTAAAGCGGAGAGGGAGTCTAAGTTGGTCTACGCGAACGCGAGAGGACAGTCGCGTTTGCGAAGAAGGAAATCTGGGCAGACAATATTAATTTCAAAAACGAGGGTTTGAACCCGTTTTTCATATCTTGAGCTAGAGATCACGGATTTGGGCGATTCTTGAAGGGATTTTCGTGGAGTTGATTGGTGTATGTGATTCTTACTTGGTTTTGGTTAAATCCAATGGTTACATCTTTAATTTTATCATCTAATTTGTGATTTGGGGTGAGAAATTGGGAAAAAGAGGAAGAACTCTTGAGTTGGGATTTTGAGGTATTGAATGGGATTTCGTTATGGGATTTGAGTAAATTTGGTGTTGTTAGACTCGTGAGTGAATGGGCTTTTGGGTTTTGTGACTTTTGTCAGATTTCGAGATGTGGGCACGGGAGGGGGGGTTGAGCCGATTTTGGTTTTTGGTCTAATTAGTAGTTTTCTTATGGAATTGATCCCTTTAGCCTATATTAATTGTATTGTAGTGCTTGTGGCTAGATTCGGAACATTCGGAGGCCGACTCGCGAGGCAAGGGTATTTTGGAATAGGGTTTCGCTCGGATTGAGGTAAGTAATAGTTATAAATCTGGTCCTGAGGGTATGAAACCCCAGATTTTGTATCGTGTGATTATTTTGGAGGTGACGCATATGCTAGGTGACGGGCGTGTGGGCGTGCACCGAAGGGATTGCGACTTGGTCCGTCCGGTGAGACTGTAATGTGGAATAGCTTACTGTAAACTACGTGTTTCCACCGTTTTATGAAGATTTGACTGAAATTCAATTTAGAATTCATTCTTTGGCCATATGATATCACTGTTGGGACCCTTTTAGGATCGTCTACTTGTTGAATTAGCTGCTATTTGTTGTCTAGTACTCAATCCTAATTTTACTTACGTACTATACCTCCATCTCTTCTTATCCCTTGTCGATACATGTTATCATCTCTGTTTGGGCTGATTTATATGAGTTTTGAGAGCCCGAGAGACTAGGGAGGTTGATGACTGAGTGAGGCCTAGGGGGTGAGATATTGATACCATAGCACGTGAGTTGTCCGTGCGGATCATGATTTGACATTATAGCGCGTGAGTTGTCCGTGCGAATTATAGCGCTTGGGATGTAGGAGCCCCTTCGGAGTCTGCACACCCCCAGTGAGCGCATGTACCTTTTGAGTGTGAGTACTGAGGGCTGAGAGCCGAGTGATTGAGCTGTTGAGATGAGTTGAGTGACTGTTGCCCTGAGAGGCGGAACTTGCTTTCATTTGTTGTTGTACTTAGATGATATCTGTCATTGTTGTGAAATTCCTGGAAGGTTTTATATCCGGTCTATTTGAACTTGAAACTATATAAAACAGATTTTACTTATTTTGCCGGATTTGAAAGCATGTCTATTCTTTACTGAAATTACTGAAATGAACTGTACTTGTATAGCTCATCATTGCTTCTCAGTTCCTTATTTGTTTCTGTTACATACTGAGTTGGAAGTACTCACGTTACTCCCTGCACTTAATTGTACAGATCCAGGTGTGTTCGGTCACGTAGGATATTGAGCTCGTGCGTGGTCGATTACCGGAGATCTGCGAGGTAGCTGCCGGCGTTCGCAATCCTTGTTCTCCTTCTTTGTTATCTTTTTTTTTCCTGTATTGACATTTACACACAGACTATTGTAAACACTGTTTTTCTTAGACTTGAGGTCTAGTTGCTCATGACTTGGTGACATCCCGATGTTTGGGGCTATCTTTCCGCATTGTATTTTGAGTTTAACTCCTATTTTTATGAAAATTCTGTTATGAAAAAGCTTTTGATTTATCTTTTATGAAATATCAAAGTGTTTTTTTGAAAAATGTCAGCTCCATGGAGAGCAACAAAAGTCCACAGACCCCCCAATTGACACCAGCGAGTAAAATCTCCTTGTGCTTCAGGACCCCATAGTAACAACAACGAATGTGCTAAACTATTAGCAGGAGTAGAAACCGCGACAGTTAAGAAATTGCAGCCTTCCAAATAAGAACTGGCCAATCCATGGGTATACCATGAAGTTACACAGGTTTCGGCTTTCCTAGTATCACAATAGGCGACATCATGATGAGTTCAGTATTAGGTCGTGACACTATGCTCATGTACTCAGTGACACCTGAATTTTGGGAGTTATTGTATTGAATCGCGATATTTTCTTATAAGTATATATGAGATTTCTTTCTTGAACTTTTATTACTATGTTTCAAAATTTAAAAAATGTGTGGTTTTATTGTGAATGTCGACTTGCCTAGTATTGCGATAGGTGCCATTACGGTATGTGAGATTTGGGTCGTGACAAAGAGTGTTGTCTACAAGTAATTCCTCTAAGAACGAATGTTGTATATTGAATATTGGGCTGTAATATCAATATGTGTCGATATTAAACAATGCTGTGACCGACTATAATAAGTAATTAGTCTTCAAAGTGTATGTAATAATAGTCATTGGCTATATAATGAAAGTTGTGTCGACCAATTATAGGCTTAGGTTGATACAGATATAATTGATACGTTATACAAATGTATTTTATCTAATTCAAAGTTTTCAATTTGTTGAATTAGATGTTTACAACTTTAATTTATTCATAAATGATTGTCATTTTTGAATTTAAGGTAACTAAATTAATACTTTGCACTAACGACCAACTAATAATCAAGGACCTACCCCTATGCCTGTCCAATTTATGACCGATATGCGTTCTTAATTTTTTACTATAAAATTCCATTGGTTTACATTTACAATGGATCTATTGACCACCAGTGGGGTAGACTATATATTGTAGGTTTATTCAACAACTTATGTGAAATATTCAATTTATTGGTAGGAAATTCAAATATTTAGAAGACTGAAATTTATATTCCCGAGTTGTATGTTTCTATTGGAAACTCTTTATTTTATTTTATGCCTTTTTGCTCTTAAGTATTGTTAAATGGAAAAAAACAACCAAAGCATAAAAATAAAAAATAGGGCAACGAAATTCAAAAAACAGGGTAGAAAATAAATAGACAAAAACTTACACTAAATATTTTTATTAAATAACTCCCCTCATAGCAGCATACATTTTTTTCCCATTAACTAAATAAAAACTTAAAACTGCAGATCACGGGGAGGAAAATTTCCTAGGCTAACATAGTAGTGAATATTTGCACCAGCCCTACAAAGGAGAATCTGCAACATGCGTGTGATATGGTGAATGCTCCTCTCTTGCCTCACCCTGTCTTCGTGGATCTCTCGGATGAGCCTATCCAGTGATTCCTTGATGAAAATGGCGTCCATGGTTGACATTGGCCTCGGAGGCATTTCCCTGTTAAGTGATTGGGCTATTTGGAAGAATGATGAATGAATATTTCCATCAGATCCAGTGTATTTATAGGCATAATTTGACACTAAATGGTGCCTTTCCATATGACTTCTCGTAAATGACATGACTGTTGAGAGTTTTGAGAAACGAATTGATGCTTCGGCATATTTGACGTACTTCAATTAATTAGACAAGTTCATCTCATATTGGCTGCCAGCGCTTTTAATATTAGATATTAAATTAACTACCTATACCAGTGGTTGTCAATAGATTACCTAAACAAGCGCAACAAGTCTTGGTTAAATTGAAATAACGATGGTGGTTGACAATAGAACATTGGTTGATTACAGGTGGTTGAAGATAGAATGAGGGGTTGATCGTAAAACAGTACCCTATGGAATAAGTATGTCACTTGACTCCTTAAAATAAGGAGTTTGATTATAGATCATGGGTCTACAATAAAAAATATGGGTGGTTGTTTCTAAAATAGTAGTCTACGACACTCACATGACTCCTTCTTAGAATAAAGGGGTTGATTCTAGATCATTGGTGTACAATAGACAATGTGACCATAAAACAGTAGTCTATGAGACAACTCGGTTACATGACTTCTTAAAATAAAGGAGGATTGACTCTAGATCATAGGTCTGCAACAATGCTGGTGGTTGACCATAAAATAATAGTCTATGATGTACAATGCGGAAGTTGATAGCAGAAACAACAAATGATTACAAACAACAAATCTAAAATATTAAAAGAGTTAATTATCATTATTACAACACCAGAAGCTAAAACATCAAGAATACTGTAACAATACGTTACAAGTCGTTTTCTTGTGGCCAAGTTCTTTTCAAATGAAACATTTATTTTTGCCTTTTTTTTCTGCTGCCAGAAGAACTAAGTTCTAAAATGCTTTGCCATATCTTAAATTTCCTTCTAACCTTTGTAGGCTCGACATCGGGTGCAAGTATTTTTGTGGATTGAATCTCGTCAGACACCACCCATTTCTCTTTTGTAGGGATTGTGTGAATAGTTCCTTCATATACAGCCAAATATGTTGAAACCTTATAGAACGGAGAGGAGTAATCATAAATGGAGGAACCATATCCATCCTCAAACCTCAATCTCAAAGCTGCCATTGCATGTGGGCAGTGTATTTTTTCCAAATCAAACTGACAACAAGAACATGCGTTCAAATCCAGATCAACTACTGCATCCCTACCGTGAACGACGACGCTAAACTGTTTATTCTATAATAGATTCACCCAGAGCGCGTCGCCGACATCCATATTATTCCTAATCTTCTTTTCAGCAGAAGGAATAAAGAGGGTCAAAACATTTTTCATTTCATTACGCCGCTCCTCATATTTTTCTGCAAACTTTCGAACAATATGATTGAATAGGCCAATGACCGGGAGGTCTCTTTGATCATTAAGCATTGTGCTATGCGATTATGCAATGCTTGTTGTCAACACGCCATATTAGTTTTCTGGAAAGAAGGCCTACTCCACTTTTGGAACCCAATATCATTCGCGAGGCAGTTAGCCACTTCCCTACTTTCACAATTGCTGAAAATGGTTAAAGAATTCCGCAGTATTGTACGATTGTATGGCAGAAAAAAATGCTTAATAAGAATTCCACTATAAAACCTCTTGAGCATATTTTCAGCAATGTGACACATGCCAAAAACCATGATGAGCATTGTTAAAAACTTTTTTGAAGCCATTCCCAATAGACGGATGCCGATCAGATATAACGTACAATTCATCGCTGTCGTCAACAATGTGTCGCAACTGTTCAAAATAGTAGGTCCAATAATCATCGGACTCTTTATCGACTACACATAACTCAATTGAAAAAAATATGATTCTCTGTATCTTGTGCCATAGCAGACAACAAGCAACCTCCATACCTGCCACTCAGAAATGTCACATCAACAGTAATAACCTTTCTCATATGCGCGAATCCCTTAAAGAAAGCTCCAACAGTTAAGAAAAAATATCTAAAATGCAATTTATCATCAACCTTCAAGTCAACAATACTTCCTTCATTATAGGACAACATAAAATGACGATACACTTCTAAAAAAGTATACCCCTCTTCTTGAGTACCACTGATCATAGCCTTAGCTATTTCACCTACCTTCAGGTTCTCCAATAAGTAAGGTTTTGGTTAAAATCTGCAAAAATATCATCCTTCAGATCTGATAGGGATGGGCCTTTGCCATTAACATACCGTTCATGGTAATATGCACCCAAAGTCTTCGCCAACGTGTTAGGGTGCCGACTTGATATGTGTTATACCCCGCATATGTGCTCGCCATGGTACTTGGTAACATAAAACCTATCAAAACTCTCATACTTTACAATGCGTAACTTCCACGGGCAGCTCACATCTCAGCATGCCACCAAAGTTAATTTACTGCTACTCTTTTTCATACGAAACGTAAAAAGCATTTTCATATAAGCAATCTCCAACTATTTCATTAGATCCAATTTGTTCTCGAAACATTTCCCAAGGAAAAAACCTGTACCATCAGGGTGACTGTGTTATGTAGCTAATGAGTCCACCAAGCCATCATGTCCAGCTGCCCGACTAACAATATTTGGGAGCTCTTCCGCTCCATCTGCATCCCCCGAACCATACGAGTTTATTTTATTGTCACCAAAATCATGCAACTCATGACCAAATCCAGTGAAGCCATCTTTCACTATTCTTTCCTCCTCTACTTCTAAAATTTGTGGCTGTGTTGCTGGTGGTGGTGCAGTTGCAACATTTGAACCTTGATGAGACCTTTCAACAGGAACTTCGACCCCTTATTCAAACTCATTTTCAGCCACAAATATCTTCAAATAAGGCCTCATACCATCAATTGTAACATCAAGGAGGTACTATTTAAAATCATTATCATTCTTAATGAAGGAAGGAGGAATCTTGCCCTTCTTCAGCGCAGAGCTAAGCATATATATAATATTAAAATTCCTCGAACATGTTAGCTTTCCACATTTAATGATGACATCAAAAAATTTGTCAAATGTCCAATTGCCAAGTATACGGATAGATACTGTAACCTTTGTATAGGAATTCCAGTTCCAACTAGTTAGCCCCTCAATCCATTCACCAGAATATAAATCGCATACTAATATATAATATTCCATCAATCTATTGTGAACCAGTGATCTATTCTAAAAGTGGTCTATTGTACACTAGTGGTCGAGCACTATGCAGAATTTTTCTGCAGAAACCCAAGTTAACAATGACGAAGAAGATGAGATGCAAATACTTACCAGATGAAGGAGTTACACAATATACTACATGAAATGAATTATCAATCCAATGTATCGCCAACTTCTTTCCCAATTTCGACAGATCCGGAAAACCCCCAATTTTTTTTTAATTTCTTCAAATTAAATAATAAATTAAAAGAATGAAGCTTTGAGAGGAATGATGAAGAAGGGAGACAACCTCTGTGTACTGAATGCAGAAAAACAAGCTGCGATGGAGGAATCAACCGTGGGAAATGGGGATAGGGACGGCAAATGAGGTCGGAATGGATGAATTTTTTTTTATAAAATAATTCGGTAATATTAGAATTATATAGGTTGGGGACAAAGTGTAATAAGTGAAACTTTAGGTATAAAGACTGAACTTTCACCCTTTACTTTCTAATCTCACTTTGGCACTTATTAAGCATGAAGGTCAATCCAACAATAATTAAAACTTAAAAGTCATTTGGCCAATTCAAGTTTGGAAAGATGTCACCTCGCCAACTACCCCGTGAAACAACTATTGTGGAAACCCAAAGCAAGGGAGGGAGGAATGAACAAGGTGCACGCTGAATACATAATATGGCTCAACAAGCGGGAATCATTACTTAAGTAGAAAAATCAAATCAAATGGTTTGAAGAGGGGGACTGTAATAGCAAGTACTTCCATGCAGTGATAGAGACATGAGAAGGAGACTGCAACTACGTAGAATCAAGAACAAGAGGGGTAGATGGGTGAGTGGAAATGAGAACATCTCCAAAGCTGCTATAAAACACTTCGAAGATCTTTTCAATCTTAAACAACTTGTTTTGGACCATAGAATCCTTCAATGTATTACTATATGCATTACATATGAAGATAGTGAATTGATCTAATGCATTTTACTAGAAGAGGAAATCAAGAAAGCTGTATTCAGTATGAGTACTAGTAGTTGTGCTGGACCAGATGGTTTCAGTGGGAGCTTTTTTTTGGTAATTAAAATTATTATTAATCACCAAGGAAAACATTACAAAGCATAACATAGTATTCCCAGCTAGTTGTTCTCTACAAGGAGTACCCAAGACCTAAACTATCTGTTCCTTCTAACCCAATACATGTATTATCTAACTAAGCACAAAACAAAACACTATGACTAATTTTCTTCTTTTTTAAAAGTATAGATTCTGTATCAGCCCTTTCACTTTCTTATCTGCCCTAAAGTAGCACATGCTCACAACCTCCCTTGCCAGTGCTTCATGTTCTCTGCTTGTACCCTCAAATATTCGAGTATTTCTTTCTCTTCATAGCACATGTATGTATTCAGCATACATCATTTTAAGTAGCATTGCTGAAGCTGTCTTCCCCTTTGAGTGATGAATGATGGCTGGAAATACTGTATCCAAGTGTTGGGAGCAATGAAGTGAACTGGAGCCCATTGAGATAACATGTTCCATAATCTGTTGGCATATGAACATTCAGCAAACAAGTGTTCCCTCATTTCCTTATCAGCCTGGCACAACACACATGTCTCATCCATATGGATACCCCATCTCTTCAGCCTATCTTTTGTTAGCAATCTTCCATGGTTCTGTAGCCACATAGTAAATATGACTTAGGTCTAGCATTGTTCTGGAACATTAAGCATCTCCAATCCATCTTAGAGTGAATTGGTATCAATTGTAAATATATGTGCTTAATTATACTCTTTGCTCATCCAGTGGTTTGTGAAGTTGATTGATTATCTGTTTAGCTTCAAAGATCTTCCTGATCATCCAGCTTGCACTCTGAGGGATGCTTATATCATCAATCCTTTGCTTTTTAACATAGTAAACATGGATCCATTTGATCCACAGCTTATCTTGCTTATGAGTTAGATCCCAGTAGGTCTTGGCAACTGCAGCACTATTCCACACCTGCAGATTAGTAAGGTTAAGTCCCCCTACAGATTTAGGGAAACATACCTTTTCCCAAGAAAGTAATGATTTTTTTGTAAGCACATTTCCACCAGACCATAGGTAGCTTCTGCAGTAAGCCTCAATTAATTTGACAACCTTAACTGGAAGTGTAAAGAACTGAGCCCGATAAGATTGTATTCCGAACAACACTGTTTGGACCAACTGAGCTTTGCCAGCATAGGACAATTTTTTGCTGGCCAAGATGTTAATTTTGCTACAATTTTAGTAATGAGGGGCTGCCACTAAAGAATAGATAGCTTTTTAGTGTCTAGTGGAACCCCGAAGTACTTAAAAGGTAATTATCCCTCAGTGTAACCAAGAGCTTGAATGACAACTGCCTTTTGCATAGGATCCACGCCCCCCACAATAAGCTGCACTCTTTGACAAATTACCATGTAATCTCGAGGCAGATGAGAATTTCCAGAAATAGTGATAGAGCCTCTGCACTGATTCTAGCTCACCTCTGACAAATAGTAATAGGTCATCCATAAAACACAAGTGAATGATACCAAGCTTGCTACATCGAGGGTGGTATTTGAATTGTTTATCTTTCTTCAATCCTTTGAGTAGTTGACTCAGATACTCCATAGCAATAGAAAATAAGAATGGTGACATTGGGTCTCTTTGCCTCAAGCCCTTAGCTGCATTAAAAGGCTCTGCTGATTCTCCATATAACAAGATAGAGTAATTAAATATTGTCACACAAGCCATTATCCATTTTATAAACTTCTCAGGGAAAGCCAGTCCCTCAAGAACCTTCTCTAAGTATATCCATTCTACAGAGTCATAAGCCTTCTATATATCCATCTTTATCATGCATCTAGGGGAAATATGCTTCCTGTTATATGACTTAGCCAGCTCATGAGCTAATATTATGTTGTCTGCTATTCTTCTCCCTGGAATGAAGCCTACATGTGAGTCAGAGATTATATGATTCATAACTTTTTGCATTCTTCCAGTTATGACTTTGGCAACCAGCTTGTACAATATTGTGCAACATGCTATGGGTCGATAGTCCTTTATTGTGTTTGGGTTGGCAACATTTGGCAGCAAGGTGAGAGTGGTGCAATTTATGGCCTTATATAGGATCCCTGTATCAAAGAATTCCTTCACTGCTTCACAGACATCTTTCATGATAATGGGCCAGGATCTCTTGAAAAACAAAGCATTGAACCCATCTATCCCTAGGGCTTTGTAGTCCCTAATTGCATTAAGTCGTTCATAGATCTCGGCCTCTGTAACATTAGCAAACAAATCTTTCTGTTGTATATGTGATAGACAAGGACCATTCCTCAAGACCAATCTATTGACAGCTGGTAAGCTAGATGCTGATGTTCCCATCAAAGATTTATAGAAGTCAACAAATTCAGCTTTGATTACTTTTGGTTCTTGTAGTTTACCACCTATTAAGGAGTTGATCTCAAAAATCTGCTGAGTTTGCTTTTCCTTCATTATGGATGTGAAATATTGTTGTTTGAATCACCCAGTCTAATCCAAGTAGCCCTAGACTTTTATTGCAGTGCACTTTCCTCTATAAATGACCACTTCTCCAATTGATATAGGCATTCTTTCTCCTGATCAGCTAGAGTATCAGAGTAATGGTTCTGTATTGCTTCTTGAATTTCTTTCAAATTTTCTCTGGCATGTGTAATTTTTCCTGAAATTCCTTTAAACTCTCTTGAGTTTAGTTGCTTAAAGACTGACTTCAGTTGTTTCAGTTTAAACCACACATTCCTCATCTTTCCAACTGCCATAGTTCTGGCCTATCCTTGTGCTACAATTTGATTAAATTGTTCATGATCTGACCAGATGTTGAAGAACCTAAAGGGAAATTTAATGTTGTTCCTTGGCTCTCTTAAGGGTATAAGCATAGGATTATGGTCTGAAATGAATGGTTACACTCAAGTGCCCATATTGCATCATTCACTCATCATTTGCAATTGCCCTATCAAGTCTGCTCCATACTCTGTCATCCCCTCTTTGGTTGTTGGTCCATGTGTAATAATCTCCCTTCCAAGGCATTTCAGTTAGCAACGGATTATTGTAGCACTTTGAGAAGTCCTTCAATTCAGCTATAGTTATTGGATTACCTTGCCTATCTTGAGGAGTTAGCACAGTATTGAAATCTCCACTTATAAGCCAAGGCATCTTGATCTTGGGAGCCATCTGTTCAAGTTGAGACCACAAAGTTTTCCTTTGATCGACTATATTGAACCCATATACCACTGTGAGCATACAAACCGTACCATTCAGTTTACCAATCACCTGACAATGAATCAGTTGGGATACCTTTGCTATGTGCTGAACTTCATAGCTTTTGGCATCCCACAGAATCCATGTTCTCCTATTGATTGCTTCTGTATAGTTAGTTAGTCTATCCCATTTAAGAGCCACCTTGCTAGCTATAGACTGTGCTTTATTTTCTTTGACTCTAGTTTATACTAAACCAACTAATCTAATTTGATTATCTCTGAGATACTGCTTAGGTTCTTTTTGCTTCTACCTTTTATTGATTCCCCTGACATTCCAAAATAGCCAAGTCATTGAGATACTATGAGTTCACCTCCTATATCAGGAGGTCTAGTGTTCTCATCCCTTAGTCCCTCTACAGGCAAAGCTTGAAAACCATTCTTGGTCACTATCACGGTGCATAAGTTGCATTCTGCTGCCTGTCATGCCCATATGTTATTTCCTGTTGTCTACTTAATCGATGTTCAGGCAATTTCTAACCTGAAGTGGATCCTTTTGCTCGCACCTGAGTCCAACCTGCTTGAGTGTTCTTAGTAATTGCAATCTCAAATTTTTGTTTGCTCTTTCATTAGTTTCACTTTGATACAAAGGTTGTTGTTGGTTCTGCATTTTTTCCACTGGTTGCTGCTTTGCTTTTGGCTTCCATGCTTGAACCAGCTTAGGTTTGGCTCTTTGTAGTGGGCCATTTCTCACTTCCTTTTTATGCTTGCTACAGTCATGGCCAATATGTAAACACTCAGCACAGAATGCTGGCCTCCATTCAAATTCAATCTGTTGCTGAAATTGTCTACTAGAGGGATCCTTATTTGTTACTTCAGTAGGCAACTTCTTTGTGGCATTTACTTCTATTAGAATTCTAGCGTATGAAAACCTGGTTGTTTTGTTGTGCACTGGTCTGCAAATAATGGATTACCAATAGTGCTAGCCATTTTGCTTAGTGTATTTATGCCCCAACAGTTCATCGAAAGTTTTGGAAACTTCACCCACAATGGAATTTCTGTCAAGAATTCATCATTGAAATAAAATCCGTAGTCCATTGTTCTAGAATAATTGGCCTGCTATTGATGGTATAAGGACCTCCATGCAACACTTCCTGCAAATTCGTCTAGGCTTTGAAATTTGACGATATAATTTCCCTCTTCATGAAGAAACAAATCTGGTTCAGCCTCATTGTTCCAAAATTGTGAGATGTATTTTCTCATATGATTGTACCCAAGCATTTCCCCAATTATATAGAAAATAAGAGCTTTCTTCCATTTTTCAGTTTCACATTCAATTTCAGTTTTATCTAAACGGACGACAAACTGTCCATTCTCAATTTCAGGCGCAATGTAAGTTAGGTGCATACCATTCTCTGCAGAGGATTTCCAGCAAAACGAGTTGTCCTTGGCGATGTGGGTTTTGTCGGAGCCTTGTCATTTGCCTGTTATTCTCCTCCCTCAGCCGTAGTTACTGGTGTAACACTTGATTCTCTTATCTCCCTAGTTGAAATTTCTCGAGCAACAGGATTTGAAGTCATAATTGGTTGATTTGGTATTGTATTTGGTGTTACATGTGGGCTTAAGATCAATTTCTTGTGCACATCTGGGTTAGTACTCTTCACCCCCAAATCGTTTGACCTAGCTGGGGATAGGTTGCCAATCGGTGTTACCACTTGCTGCTTTCCTCTTTCGATAGTTTCAGCAATCACACTTGCGCTAACAGAGCTACCTACAGTCATGAGTGGTTGTTTTGCAGGTCATCCTCTCTTCCTAGCCATGGAGATTCACAGATGGCGCACGATAGCGTATTATGCACCAGGAGCACTAAGCTAGAGAGAGAAAATTTTAGATCTGTTCGTATAAGTTTATAGTGGGTGTTTTTCCACAGTTGCTCATATATCATTAAAAATGACATATTGATTTTGTTCAGAGTTTTTTAACGGAGGAACATTTACGAAGTTATAAACTCATACCCTTCTGGTATTGCTTCCAAAGTGGAAGCCCCTTCTAGTTTCTCAGAATTGAGGCATGTCAGCTTGAGTATCTTCACCAGGAAGATCATAACCAAAATTATATCGAGAAGGCCAAATATTATGCTGACCAAAATGATTTCTGAGAATCATATGACTTCTTGAAGGGCAGTCTCATTACAGAGAATGTTCAGTTGGCTCAAGAGATTGTTCAGGACATAAAGAAGAAAAATATGGGGGGAAACATGGTGATGAAGTTGGATATAGCCAAAGCATACGATAGAATGTCTTGGCCTTTTCTTATGGCAGTACTAAGGAGATTTGGCTTCAATGAGAAAATTACAGAAATGATTGGAAAACTAATATCTGGAGTGTGGTATTCTATCTTAGTAAATGGTACGAGAAATGGATTTTTCACATCATCACAGGGGCTTAAGCAAGGAAATCCTCTGTTCCCTTCTTTGTTCATCGTTGGTTCGGAGGTCTTATCTAGACTTTTGAATCAGCTCAATCATAGTGACAACTTCATCCTATTTTCAATGAGTGGTAGAGGTCCCACCATCAACCATTTGGCATACGCAGATGATTGTTGGTATTTAGCAGTTGCAACACTAAATCCATCAAGGGTATAATAAAGCAGATAAAGTGGTATGAGAAGAACTCAAGTCAAAAGATTAACAAAGGATAAAGGTTTTTTTTCTTACTGCACAAAGAATTGGAGCCAACAGGATTAACAAAATGAGAGAAGCAACTGATTTTCCGGAAAATGAGTTTCCTTTTAACTACCTAGGTTGCTCAACATATGTTGGAAGGAAAAAAATGGAATACTTTGAGGGCATGTTGTCTAAAATAATTAAGAGACTGAATGGATGTGAAGGTAAAATGTTGTCTTATGGGGGCAGAATGATCTTGATTAAACATGTATTGCAGTCACTACCTACCTACACTATGACTACATTAAATCCTCCTAAAAGTATTCTTAACTTGATGGAGAGTCACTTTGCCAGATTCTTTTGGGGCTCAACAGGGGACAAAACAAATATCATTAGAGTTCATGTGCGAATCTATGTTATCCTAAAGAGGAAGGTGGAGTGTGAGTTTGAAGAATGATTGACGTATATGAATCCCTTACAGTGAAAAGGTGATGGAGATTCAAATCCCAAACCACTCTATGGGATACCTTTACTAAGGCCAAGTACTGTATGTTGGGTTTGTTATTTAATAAATAATGACAAAAGAGGTGTGAATAGAAAATGGTGGGAAAAGAAATGGAGGGATGACCCGTGAACCGGTCCGGTCTAGCCCGTTTTTCTTTTTCGGATTAATTTAAATTCGTTTTAAATTTCCCGCAAAAATTTCCAACAGCCATGGCTGTTCTGAAATAGTGTCACACCTGTTCCAACAGCCATGACTATTCTGAAAAGTTGCAAACCTCTTCAGAGGGTCACACCTGTTCCAACAGCCATGACTGTTCTGAAAGGTTGCAAACCTCTTCGGAGGGTCACACCTGTTCCAACAGTCATGACTATTCTGAAAGGTTGTAAACCTCTTCAGAAATATCACCAAGTTGGCTATAAAAAAACCTTCAAATCCCAGAATATTTACTTACTAAATTTTCTGAATCTTCTTCTTCTTCTGCACAAAATATTCCAGTGTGTTTTACGACCATCAAGTGGTTCGCCGATCACCAGAGTTTTAGGTACCGATACATTGGTGAGTTAAATTGTTCTATCCTGGGAGGATATATTCCATAACCTCGGGTACTTGAGGGAAATAATTTCCTTAAGGACACACTGTGTATTCAGCGGGCTCGATTTGTTCCTTCAACGTTTCAAAAATTATTTTGAAGTTCGAATATTATTTTTCAGAATTGTTTCTACTAACTTTCTGTTTTATTTTTCAGAAAGATTACTGTTTTATTTACTTACAGCAATACAGATAAATAACAATCTTAAGTAAATTATTAAATTATATTCTGTATTTTGTCTGAATTTTATTATTCTGATTTGACGATATAAAAACTTCATCAGGGTATTGAAATTCAGAAAACGATTTGAAGAACATAAAAACTTCATCGTTTTTTCTGTAAAACAGTATATAAAAACTTCAGTTGTTTTTATTACGTATTGTTTATTAATTACAGTATTATTTACTGTTTTGGTTTTTCCATTAATTGATCTCTTCTGTTGTTCATTGTAAGAAATGGCAAATGAGAATGGAATTCCTTCTACGACTGTTGGTGCAAACGA